>NC_142600.1:56708289-57008289 GCF_041222555.1 Hakea prostrata | reverse complement strand
ATCGTTCCTAAACTTGATCTTTGGGGCTGTGGATCACACCTTTGAGTATTTCAGATAAGGTACCTACTGGAGGGATGTGACACTAATAGGGTAAGAGCACCCTTTCAAATTCTAATCCACCTATACTAGGATTGAACACAATAAGTACAAGAATGGTAAGATAGTACCTAACAAGGGGTGTGACACTTTACCCCTTGTGTGAATGTGATATAAATATGAGTGAATGTTCAGAATTAAATGGATGCACCACTATTGACTTACCCAAATGTCTTCATGCAATCACCTCCAACTTGGCTACAATGAGCTTGCTTTGTTATCTTAGAGTACAGTTCAGGGGTTGAGTGATGGCGAGAGGGAAGAACACAAACGAAAATGAGAGATTTGAGAGCTTAATAGAGTATATGGCGTGTGTAATCAATGTACAAGGTAAAGGATCTCAAATGGGGTTGGTTAGTTAGGCTTATAAATATGGCCTTCAGGTCCCCTAGCCTAAGTCTTAACAAATAGAAATAATAGTCACATTCTGATTGAAACAATTTTTTGTTTTGGAAGACAATGCACCGTTTGGGCTAATGTAGCCATTGGAGTTTAAGTAATTCAAATGGTACACCCTTTGGTCTAGACAGTACACTGTTTGGCCAGACAGACCAATCAATTAAGCCACTATGATGCACCTTAGTTCTCATATTGCACCGTTTCCAAAGGTGTGTAATTCAGAGGAGACAAGTGTACCTTTTGGGATAATACACATGTGGATTTTTTGGGGGGTTTTGGTCTTCTCAACCAACCCTATGTCCACACACTCTTCTAACATGTGGTCATTTTTAAAGAAATAGATGCAATTACATTTTTATGTCGGAGATGTCCTAGGTCCTAGGTGTACTAAGTCTTCTCCTTGAGCTTGATTTGAGCTTTATCTTTGCTTTTGAATCTTTTTATGATTCATTATTTATGCTCAGCTTTACTTAGTCTTTATGTCCATCTTGACTGGGCCATTACTTAGGACTTTGACTGAGTTGGGTCCTTCTTGGTATATTGATCAATTTTGCCATTATTCATGTTCTCTAGTTGATTTTCTTGGCTTGATCTAAACATACACAATTCAATTTAAATATTAGTATTGTGTGCTTATTATCAACAAAACTACTGGAGGTGGATGTGGCAATGCTAACATGGCATTTTCCCAACAATGGCCTTAATAACTTTGGGTTCGAGGTCAAGGATGTTGGATCCACCAGGATCTAAATGGTTCCTATAATAATTAAATCATAGTTATGAATATAATCACGGAAGCGTAGAAATAAATACCTGTAGTGCGTTCTTGTGGTAGATCCTCCTTTTGCTCTCCTTGAATCTTCCATAGCCTTTCACCTTTTGGAATCCTTCGTTTGAGTGTTTGTGGAAACAATCTCAAACCTAAATCTTGCGTGTGATGGCTACGGGGACCCAAGAAGTTATTTATAATATAAAACCCTAACCTTTAACCACTCCCACAATAGTAAAGGTCAGTAATACCCCTAAATGAATATGGGCCCAGATAAATGGACCAGTGTTAGTTAAGCCCACAAAACCCAACAATCTCCCACTTGGGCTACACTAACACAAATACCTTTACCTAAGTATTTGGCCATAATGCCCATAATCCTTCATCACTTAGAAAACCTTGATTCAACCAACAAACAATTAATGTGAAGGACAGTAGGAGATGCTCCTCAATATGCGGAACACAACTATATGCCATTATAGTCATTAACAACTTGCTGATATGAATCATTGAGGTGCATACAAGAGGTAAAGAATGCAAAACCTTATGTGATCACAAAAGCATTCCCTCTTGTGGGTCATTTCCTGATCAATGATCAGCCTACCTTGAATTACCTCATATGTAGAATACTCAGATATTATAATTTGGCGAACCGTCATTGATTGATCTAGCATTAATATCTGACTTTAGCAAAACCGCCCATTGGTATAAGTGCCTATAGCCAAAACGCTTATTGGCAAAACCGCCCATTAGCAAAACCGCCTATTGGCATAATCGCCTGTGGCAAAATTGATAACCAGGATTTAGGCTAAATACCGCCATAAATCAAAACATTGGCTAAATACCACCAAAAATCAAAACCTGACCAGGATTTAGGCTAAATACCGCCATAAATCTGAACCTTGAATAAATACCGTCATAAATCAGAACTTTGGCTAAGTACCGCCATTGTCATTAAAACATTGAAATATAGCAAATATAAGTCTACATTATTTACTATTAATCATTACAAAAGATGAAAACGGAAAAACCATCTTATTAATGAATAAATTTCATAATGAAGTCAAAGAATGTTGAATAAAAACAAACAACAACTCCCACTAAATGAAAGTATCAAAATATTATAAGACACTTATACTGGAAACATGATTTTTAACAACTCCCATTGAAAGTGCCTTAGTAAACGAAAGACATTTTGATGGTACTTTAAATGACATATATAACTTATTAAAGTCAATCTTAGGTATTCTTATATATATATATTGCCAAAGAAGGAAAAATTACCATCATGCTAGTAAAAGTTGCCAACTGTTCCTACATTTCCAACCTTTGGGTTGAGAATGCACTAGTCCCCTTACAATTTGCAATTACTGCGGGATATATGACTTTGAAAGTGCCAACACCTTTAGGTTAATGGTACTTCTAAGTCATCATATTCCTTTAAAAACATGTGCATAAACATACTTTAATGATAACATCTTTGGGCGAACATCATCAATTTTCTGCAGTAATTATATATTGGATCACAAATACTATAATAAAATTATATTTTACTACTTTAGGGTTTCATATAATTCTATCATAATATTATGTAATCATATTTGCAGATAATTTATAATGAGATTCTTTCGATGAGAAAACAACTATGCACATCCAATGTAAATTATTTCCATATTCTAAAGACTTTTATAAAGCAAAAATATTTTACAGAAATATTTCTTTGGCACAAAACAAATATATTAACCCACATTAAAAATGAGTGCAACAATAATCCCTGAAAATCTCACTATCTTTGGGTAAATGATATTCCTTAAATTATTATTCACTCTCACTTGTGTGCATATTCTATCATTACATAGATGATATCACATTTAAGCAAATGTCACCAAACTTTGACTACTATGACAGACAATAGGAAAGTGGAGTGATGCTACTTTAGTGGATTACACTCCTCCTCTTATTATCTCCATCAAAGATTTGTAGTTAAAAAACAAAAATGCGCACAATATATTAATACATATATAACCTCAGTTATCAATTATTGATAAAACTATAATTTTTCACCATTACCATAAATAAAAACTAAAACAAATATTTAATTCAAATTTAGAAACAGTTGATCGATTACTCAAACCAATTCAAGTTCTAATGTAATGATACCTTAAAGAAAACATGCATGCTTACCCAATTTTATTTTAATCTGCGGTGCTATTTCATGGGTTGAAAATTGGTTCTCTTAGTCAATACAACCATTAAGTAGCCAGAACATCTCTTTACCCTCTTTGCCCTTTGATAAGCTGCATGCAAAATCCATGGCCCATCTAATACATGACCCAAGCATGTACCAATAATTCTTCTTTGTACTTCCAGCCACTTATCTGGTCATTCTGATGTTAGATAGACAGGCAACATGGTTCAGGCATACACTAAGTCTCATAACAAAAACCACTAATATTCTTTTACCATGTATTAGTGATACAGAGAAATTATGATCAAACCGGGTTCATACCTGGTCCGACCCTCGACCCCTGTCGAGACGGAGGGAACCGACTCGCTCCCGAGCGAACCGGATCCGGAAGATGGCTTGCTGAAGAAGAAAGCTTATTCGGCTACAAGCGTGCCCTAATCCTACTTATGGATTAGGGTAATTACCCTAATGATGGCAGACTTGAATTGACGGCTGCGGATAATCATTATCGAAGGGATAATCATCACATAACCTAAAGGTTATCTCAGGAGTCCTCTACTAGTCCAAACTAGTAGAAGTCTATTGCTCAACGGATCTAACTATTAAGATCCAACGACTACTCGAAGAAGGCTCAAGTGCATCCAACGAAGGAGATTTGAAGGTACACTCTATATAAACCTCACTACCATACGAGGTGAGGGGATCGAAAACACACAATCTGAGACTCAGGTTCAAATACATTCTGATAGACTTAAACTATCAGCGTTCTGCTATCTAGATCACCTTTCCCAGTTCTTCGTTCTTTAGCTATGTGCTTCTAGCAGAGCCGTTTGTGATTAAGTTCATCAGCTGACTTAGCCTTCGGAGGTGGACTCCCGACCCCATCGGTCGGGCCACATCTGACACTTTCGTTTTGCAGGTCATCACGAGGAGATCTAAGGGCTGAGCAGATTTTGGACGCATCATTTGGCGCCGTCTGTGGGAAACGACTTGAAAAGCCATGGTGACTAGATCAGCAGCCACTGCACAGTGCAATTCCAGTGTTCAGATCCCTGGAGCGAATAATCCAGATATTCCCCAGGGAAGCCAAAATCCTATCGAGGTAGATGGTGGCCTAGGAGGACGTAATCCTCCTCCTGATACACTCCAAGATCAATTGGATCAGGTAAAGATTCAACTCTTGGAGGTGAGTCAAGCACTCCGCCTGCTCACCAGACGAGTGGTTTTACCACAAGAGCCTGATCAGCGCGATTCAGGGAGACGTGCATTGCCACGTGATCAGAGATTGGCTGAAGATCGGAATATCGATCAGAATTTTCGAGAAGGAGACCGAGGACTTAGGAGGATTGATGATCAACCTAGGCGAGACGATCGGTTCGACAGACCGCAAGAGAGTACAACTGATTCAAATACAAGGTTGGATACAAGGGTAAGAACTCACTCACCCACCGTCAGAAGAACCGTTAGTGATGATCGAGTAGCACAGGATGATCGTGTTAATCGAGGTCGTGATCATATTGTTGAAGATCACCCGACCCAGATTGGTCAGGAATTGGCCAACATCAATGAGAAATTAGGGCAGTTGGCTAAGGGAAGAATAACTGAGGATATTTACTCAGTCATTCGGAAAACTCCCTTTGCCGAGCCAATTGCTGGATATCAGTTTCCCCGTAACTTCCGTTTACCTACCTTTTCAACATTCGATGGCTCCGGAGATCCAACAGCTCACATCGGCTATTACCAACAGACCATGGCAGTTTTAGGTAATTCTGATGAAATTTTATGCAGGGTTTTTGGTTCATCTCTAACTGGAGCAGCACAAAAGTGGTTTTCAAACCTCCCCTCTGGAAGGATTGTAAACTTTGACGAATTGGCGCGCCAATTCATAGGGCGATTCCAGAGTGGAATACAGGTCAAGAAAACGGAAGAAACCTTGTTTACTGTCAAACAAGGAAAGAACAAATCAATCAAAGAGTTTCTGAAAAGATTCAACAAAGTAACGATGGAGATAGAAAATTTGGATGAGCAAGTAGCCAAAACTGCTCTATTCACGGGACTCACTAATCGGAAACTCCTGGAGTTATTACTACAGGATATGCCTGCGACTTATGCTGAGTTGGTACAGAGATGCCAGAAGCAGGCTGAAGTCATGGAGATTCTAGACGCGCGCCAAGGAGATAATAAAGTCTCCAATAAGGAACAGAAGGCTCCTGAGCAAAAGTAGAAGCCAAAGAAAAATGTCCGTGATCGGGTTGGAAAATCTCAGGCTTGGCGCCAAAGGTCCCCCGGTAAAAGTGAGTACACTCCATTGAATGTTCCTCGGGCTGATATTTTAAATATCCTCAAAAGAAAAAATATTTTGAAGTGGCCGCCTAAAATTCTTTTGAAACCCGAAGAGCAGCAGGATCGAGAAAAGTATTGCCGATTCCACAAGGACTATGGTCATTATACCAATGATTGTCATCATTTGAAAGCTGATATTGAGAGATTAATATCTCAGGGACATCTGTCCAGTTTTGTTAGCAAAAGGAGGGAGGAGCCACGTGAGCCACGTACGGCTGCTCCTAAAAGGGATCGTTCGGTTAGTTCGGAACGATCAAGGGAGGCCCCGAAGTCTAAGAAGGGAAAGGAGGTGATTGAAGCTACTCGGTCACCGATCCTTACCATCTTCGGGGGACCAGAGCCCGAGTCACTCCGGAGTCTGAAAACAAAATCCAAATTTGTTGGAACCGGAGAGACGCTGAAGCGGAAGAAGCTGAATGGTGAAGATTCTATCACCTTTAGCGAGGAAGACAAAAGAGACGTTTGTTTACCTCATGATGATGCCATAGTCATCAAGGTAGAGATTGCATGTCGGGAAGTGCATAGAGTTTTGATTGATACAGGGTCTGCAGCTGACCTAATTTCTTACGAAGTGTATCAAAAATTGAAGGGATCAGGACTTGATGAAACCTTCATCCACACATCTATATGGTTTTGCAGGGTCATCTACAGTGGCGGAAGATCGGTCCAGTTGGACTTATCTATTGGAAGTTTTCCTAAGGAAACAACCGTCCGAATCAATTTTTTGGTGGTTCGGGAACTGCCAGCTTATAATATGATCCTCGGGCGACCATCTTTATCCAAGATAGGTGCTATTGTTTCGACAAAGCACCTGAAGATAAAATTCCCAACTGATATGGGAATTGGTCAAGTCTCTTCTGACCAGAAGATTTCTCGGCAGTGTTACGTTGCCTATTTAAAAGACAAGGAGGGCCCGAGGAAGGTAACTACCCTACCTATAGAAGTTCGAGACGATCGGGAAGAGGCAGAGATGCAAAGACCCGAACCAGTGGAGAAGCTAGAACAAATCCAGCTGTGTACCGAGGATGAGAAAAAGATTACTTATATCGGGTCTTAACAGCTGGAGGAATTTAAAGATAAGTTGAAGTTATTTCTTCAACGGAATAAAGATGTATTTGCATGGTCTGCTGAGGACATGCCAGGAATCGATCGGGCAGTCGCGGAGCACAAACTCTGGATAGATCCTAAGGCGAAACCAGTGATACAAAAAAGAAGAAATTTCTCCATTGAAAAATATGAAGCCGTTCGTAGCGAAGTTGAAAAACTCAAGAATTCTGGTTTCATAGAACCAATTGAATGCCCAACTTGGTTGGCCAACGTGGTAATGGTAAAAAAGGCGAATGGGAAGTGGAGGATGTGTACAGACTTAACAAGGCTTGCCCCAAAGATTGCTATCCTTTGCCTCGGATTGACCTCTTGATAGATGCGATTGCAGGATATGAAACTTTAAGTTTCATGGATGCCTACTCAGGGTATAATTAGATCCTTATGAATAAGGAGGATGAGAAGTTTACGGCTTTCATGATTGATCGTGAAAGCTATTATTATAAGGTCATGCCTTTTGGCCTGAAGAACGCAGGAGCAACATATCAGAGGGCCGTCAACAAGATCTTCAAAGAGCTGATAGGAAAGAATGTTGAAGCTTATGTTGACGACATGCTAGTGAAAAGCTTTACAAATGCAAATCATATTGCGGATTTGACTGAGGTATTCTCAGTACTGCGAAAATATCAAATGAAGCTAAACCCAGAAAAGTGTGCCTTTGGAGTCTCCTCGGGCAAATTTTTAGGCTTCATGGTATCACAGAGGGGAATTGAGGCTAATCCTGCCAAAATACAAGCTCTGGTTGATATGGAGGCTCCCAAAACTGTTTGTGATGTGCAGTGTTTAACAGGGAGAGTTGCTGCTTTGAATCGATTCATCTCCAAGTCTGGAGAAAAATGTTTGTCTTTCTTCAAGGCACTTAAAGATCTAAAGGGCAGCAAGTAAGCAAAATGGACTGAAGAGTGCCAGAAAGCTTTCGAGGAGTTAAAAGAAGCACTTGGACAACCGCCGATTTTGTCCAGACCAGAGAAGGGGGAAATATTACAGCTATATCTAGCGACGTCCCTTTCAGCGGTCAGTGCAGTACTTGTTCGTGAAAAGGATAAAAAATAGTGGCCGATTTACTATGTAAGCCACGTGTTGCTAGATGCGGAGACAAGATATTCACAGATTGAGAAGCAGGGCTCGGCTCTCATGATGCCCGCCAGGAAGCTAAGCCGTATTTTCAGGCTCATCCAATTGAGGTATTTACAACTTTTCCTCTTAGTAAAGTTCTTAATAAACCTGATTTGTCTGGAAGGATGGTGTCCTGGTCAGTTGAACTCAGTGAGTTCCAAGTAAGCTTTAAACCCAGAACTGCAATTAAGGCTCAGGCATTAGCCGATTTTGTAGTAGAAACTACTGCACCGGTGGAATCCACCATTGAGGATCCCATTATACCAATCGCTTGGGAGGTATATGTGGATGGTTCGAGTAATAAAGATGGAGCCGGAGCTGGAATTCTATTAAAGAGCCCAGCAGGATTTATTATTCGATATGCTTTGAGATTTGCATTTAAAGCAAGTAATAACGAAGCAGAATATGAGGCTCTGATAGCTGGACTTCAGTTGTCAAAAGCATTGTCTATTACAGATGTTACTATTTATAGTGACTCTCAACTTATAGTCAACCAAGTCCAGGGGGAGTATGGTATTATAGAACCACGCTTGCAGAAATATCAAGAGATAGTGCAGGCATTTCAAAACCAATTTCGAATTTGAAGATATCTCAGATTTCGAGGAATGAAAATTCAGTGGCAGATGAGCTATCCCAACTAGCCAATGCCAAAGAAAAGAATTTAGACCCTTCGGTCTATATTGAAGAGATAACTTTTCCAAGTTATCATGAGAAAGAAATTTCTTATATTGAAGCAGAACGTTCTTTGGATGGATCCGATAATCGAGTATCTAAGAGATGACAAATTACCTGAGGATCCTAAAGAGGCAAAGTTGATCAAGATTCGATCAGCTAGATTTGTCATTCAGAATGGGAGACTATACAAAAGATCTTATTCTGGACCCCTTATGAGATGTATAGGCCCCGAAGGAGCAAAATCAGCTTTGGCTGAGGTTCATGAAGGAATTTGTGGAGCTCACATGGGTGGACGAGCCCTGGCTCACAAAATTCTGAGACTTGGGCTATATTGGCCTAAGGTCCAAGAAGCTGCTATGGAATATGTTCGTCGGTGTGGTAACTGTCAAATTCACGCTACAGTATCGAAGTGCCCGGCGGAAACCATGACTTCAATTCTAGATCCCATTCCTTTTGCGATGTGGGGAATTGATATCATGGGCAAATTCACCAAGGCCTCAAAAGGACGGGAATATCTGATAGTAGCAATTGATTACTTCACAAAATGGGTTGAAGCCAGTGCACTGGCAGCAATTACTGAAAAAGTGGAGAAATTCGTGCTTGAATCAATCGTATATCGCTTTGGGATTCCAAAGATTATCGTCACTGACCATGGTACTCAGTTCGACTGTCCGCAATTTGAGCAATTTTGTGGAACATATATGATCGAGCATCGTATGTCCTCAGTGGCATACCCACAGAGCAATGGACAGGTAGAGGTTACTAACTGAACGCTACTGGAAGGAATAAAGAGAAGACTCGAAGCTGACAAAGCTTCTTGGGTCGAAGAACTTCATAATGTACTGTGGGCTTATAGAACTACGGTTCGAATGCCCACAGGAGAAACTCCATTCAGGTTGGCATATGGATCCGAAGCATTGGCACCAGTGGAGATAATGGCGGGGACATTACGGGATCGTGAGTTCGAGGAAAAAGCAAATGAACAAGGACTGCTTGATAGTCTTGATCTGTTGGACGAAGTTCGGGCAAAAGCAATAGCAAGAACTCAACATTATCAAAGAAGGATAGCGTCTCATTATAATACTCGAGTGAAGAATCGTCAGTACTTAGCCGGAGATTTGGTGTTGAGAAACACCCTAGCTTCCGACCCAAGTCACCAAAGAAAATTGGACCCTTCCTGGGAAAGACCTTATATGGTTGTGAAACCGGTCGGTTCAGGAGCTTACAGGCTGAAGAACATCAACACCCAGAAAGAGTTGGATCGTTCGTGGAATGCTAGGCATCTCAAAAAGTTTTATCCTTGATGATGATTTCAATTTTGTTCGCGATGTAATCATTTTCAACTCAATCAATGCAATTTTTGGCTTTCAACAAACTATCTTTTGATTGGGGGGGCATCATACACCACATTCAAGAACAAGATCCAACTATAAGGCATCGGATGAAAACCCGAGTGAGTTCCTTCTCAGACTTATTGTATTTCTCCGGAAATCCTTAAGTAAAGGCATCGGTTTAAAACCCGAGTGAATTCCTTCTCAGATTTATTGTATTTCTCCGGAAATCCTTAAGTAAAGGCATCGGTTTAAAACCCGAGTGAGTTCCTTCTCAGACTTATTGTATTTCTCCGGAAATCCTTAAGTAAAGGCATTGGTTTAAAACCCGAGTGAGTTCCTTCTCAGACTTATTGTATTTCTCCGGAAATCCTTAGGTAAAGGCATCGGTTTAAAACCCGAGTGAGTTCCTTCTCAGACTTATTGTATTTCTCCGGAAATCTTTAAGTAAAAGCATTGTTTCAAACAACTAAGACCTAATTCAACAGCGATTTAAGGGGCTAGCAAAGTTCAAGATGAAGTTAGTTTCTTATTTCTTCAAAAGATCGAAAGAGGCCAGTATCAAAACAATTACAAAAGCTTGATACAATCTTCGGTCAAAAAAGAAAGTCATCATAGGTGACTGTTAAGAAGTTCTACAAGATCGACGCGACTTTGCTAGAACAAACATATGAGTCAACCATTGGTGTGGATTCAAGGAAAAGAAGAGAAGAAATGAGGATTACAAAAAATATTTCGGTATGCATAAAATCCTCCGCAATTTCATACTCTTTGTCCAGCTTGTTCAGGAGAAGTATGGTCCTCGACCAAACTTGCATTCAAGACAAGCTCGTCATAATTGACTTCTTCCAGGGGAGAATAAGTTGGAGAATCTTCCAGATAATGCATAATATCTGGATCGGAAGGTGGAGGATCAATCTTATCTTTGGTCCAGTCAGGAGGAGGAATACCCAGGTCAGTAAATACTTCAGGATGGCAAACAGCACTGTAGGGAGTTGTATCAAAATGAGGATCCTTCCTTAATATTGATTCACATACTTCGTTCTCACCATCCCGGTACGCCTGCAAGTTATTAGCATTCAGCATATCAACAAAGGGCTTACTGTGTAAATACTTGAAGACGCAGGCTCTGCGAACATCAGTTGGAAGGGATTCGGGCAAAGGAACGACAGCTTGCCTTGGAGGTAATGTCTCAGATCCTTTGGCTCCTGACTTTCCAACTGTTCGCTCCAGTCGCCGGATCTTCTCCCTGGCATCATCCAAGTCCGACTGAAGACGACCGATCATCGAATTCTTTTCTCCTACCACCTCCCAAGCTAGTTTCCGAAGGTGAGCAATCTCAGCATCTTTAGCTTCAGAGATTACCCGGAGCCTAGAAACTTCATTGCTCAACCTACTGAGCCTAGAAACTGCTTCCACTTGGTTGTGGAAGTTACCAGTAAGACTCCTGCAAACAACTTCCGAGTTAAAAAGGAGCAAAAGAGTAATTTTTCAGAATCGAAAGATAATGAAGAAAGACTTACATCAACAGTGACTTCGTAAAGACTTCATCTGGAAGTTTGGAAAGAACTGGGCTCTCAGAAGTCATTCGAGCAGCAGTACACCATTCCAACGCTCTGTCAAACTCGTTTGACACTAATTTAGGCGAAGGATGAGAAGGATGAGCTACATCAAGAGAAAGATGAGCTGCATCACTTGTCACCCTACGGTGCTTCCTGGTGGCAAAATCCTCCAACTTGGAAGGAGAGGAGGAGGATGCCAAACAAGCACTAGAATTGGAAACAGGAGCGGCGCCTGCTGGGACCACACCTTCATCAGACGCCAACATAGTTGCCTCAGATGCCCGAAGAGTCTCCTTCGGGGGTGCACCAACAGTCTCACCAGCAGGGGTGTCGGCAGCGCCATCAACAACGGAGTGATCAAGATCTTCCTGGGAAAGACGAGCGATCACTTCGGGCAAAAGAGGCGCAGGGACGGCATCAATAGAAACTGGGGGAATCTGACTTGAAGATTCACCAACAGCAGTCGCCTTACGCTTGGAGGATTCACTAGCTGAAACCACCTCACTGGCCCCAACCACCGCCGACGGAACGATTTTCTTGCTAGATTTCACTCTGATAAAGTTCGGGTTGATCTTGGGAGCCACTATGCAAAAAGAAAAGCCGTATCAGTACAGAAATCCAACGACGACGACAAAAAGAGGGAAAACCCTAGTTCTCTATCACTTCAGAAAAACCTGATTAACTAAACCCCAAGTACTACTACTGTGCAGTTTACTCAAGGGGGGGAAGTGGGGAAAGATATGAGTAATCAAAAAACTCACTTGTTCAGAAGCTGATAGAGCTGTTGTTGGAGTACGAGGAATACGGGAGCAGGCAGAAGGACGGAATGTCGCTTGAGCACTTTAGAAAATCTAACTTGCAGATAGCAGGATAGATGGAGAGTACCCACGAAGGCTTTAAATAGCCTCAGGTATTAAGACGACGGTTGAAGGTGCTGGACAACCAACGACCCAGATCGAAATGACGCTTCGAAATCCGCAGAAAGCAAGATCAACGGTCGGAGGAATGCCACATGGAAACATGTGGAAATGAGCACCTGATGCGGAGATACCTCCAATCGTCGCACAGCCATTAAAATAATGGATGTATTTCCGATTCATTGGAAATAGTGAATGGTATACAAAAGCAAGAAAACGTTTGAACTTCGCAAGAGGGAAACGTGCGGACTTTGCAATAAATGAAGTAGTGGGGAAGATTAATGCATCTTTCCGAAACACATCTTCACAATATTTCTACAAGATTATTATTCGGTGAGGAATGTAAAGTTAAGTGATAAGTTTTATCATTTATACTTTGATATTCAAGGCAAGATTTTGGCAGGAGACGGGGAAATGTAAAGGCCAACATGAAAAAGAAATGTCTATTCATTAATAAGAGGGTAAATCTTTACAATAAAAGATAACTCCCTAAGTCTCTTCTTCATTGTTGCCCGAGGGACCCTGTTTGGGAGGACTTTTCTCAGGATCTTGAGAAGAGCCTTCCTCAAGAATGGCATCAGCTGAGTCCTCTACAGCAGCATCTTGAGCCTCGGCTTGTGGTTTCTCCTCTGGAAGCGCCGGCTCATCAACCAGGTATGCCTCATATTGAGGGTCAGCTGGAAAAGGATCATCTTCTTCCCGAGCCCAGTCTGGGAGATCCATGCCAACTTTCCCGAAGACCTCTTTATAGCACACCTCACGAAAGGGAGCAGTATCGAAGGAAGGGATTGATGAGAGAATTCGCTCCCAAACGTCGTTCTGCCCTAAGCGATAAGCTTGAATGTTGTAGGCACCTAGCAGCTCGGAGAAAGGTACGTTGTTTAGGTATTTCCGAACACACTCCTTCCGAAGCTCTGGCTTTATATGCTCTGGCTTGCTAGGGATGGCCAACTTCAGATATTCTTCGTTTTCCCTACATCGGAATTCAAGCCTGTCACCAAACAACGTGGCAGCTGCTTTTTGCTTCCTGGCCTCGCGCTCGGCAGCAGCGGCACGAATCTTCGACGCATCAAGGGTTTCCTTGAGGGAGATCACTTCTTCCTCATGCTTTTTCTGCAGCTGCAGTCAGCCGGTCTATTTCAGAATTGGCCTTGGCCAAATTCTCTTCACAGGTTTGCAGCAAGGAGCTGGTGCGACCAACCCGGCTCAATGCTTCCATGTGTTGATAAAATCTCAACACAGCATTCCTGGGAAGGCGGAAAATATCAGAAGAAGTCATAAGAAATTATGGAAAAATAAGTAAGCAAGAAGACTGGTACCTTGTGGATTGACTAACAAGGGAAATGTCATCCAGGGCTTCAAATTCCTAGCGGTCAGAAGGAGCAAGACTCAGAGAGCTCCACTCTGCAGCTTTCTCAGGATCCCGAGTCACCCTGTCGGTCAGCTTCAGGGTCCACTGGGGGGTGAAGACCTCCTCACAATCCGTTGAAGCTTTGGATTTTTTGTGGGAGGAAGCATCAATTGTGTCATGCCTCCTTTTGGTTCGGACGGAGGAAGAGACATTAGACCTCTCCACCATCGGTTTCTTCCCTTTACCCGAAGCATCAGCCATGGGCCTGATATTCCTAATACCCCTATAGGAGGGGTCGGGAGAGGGAATAGAAGCCTCTTGATCTACGGTCAAGGCTCTGGGTGATCGTTGCTCGGCTGTCACAACGGCCCTAGCGGCCTTCACTCGCAAGTTCTCGGGGTTCATTCTTGGAGGCACCGCAAAGAAGAATGACAAGAGTCAGAATTAAAGACATATCACTTCAGTAAAGTTAAAGGATGGTGGTTAGAAGCTCACAATGAGCCAAGCCCCAGTACTGAAGGATGGAGTTATACTCCACTTCAAGTCCATGTATCTCTTGATACCATGGAATGGATTTGATCTTCCTGACGGCCGCCTCGTCTTCTCTGGATAAGGGAAGACCTTGGTTATTCTCGGAAGAAGAAGTACACCTCCTCCAGACGGTTGGGAAGTCAAGATCTGATGGAGGCGCTCGACAGAAAAAGTATCGTTCGCGCCATCTTTTGTGGTTAGAAGGGCAAGTTCCTTTAACAAGGATGCTGCCCCTCCAATCAAGCTCAACCTTATTGCGTTTGGACAGAAAAACCCATCCGGGAGGATGGGAGATAGAAAGAACATGAAAATGTACAAAGAGAGAAAGAGATGGCGTAATGCCAAGTTCAAAACACAAACCCAAGAAGCCGACGATGAGACGCCAGCTATTGGGAAGGAGCATTCCGGGACAAATGTCCCAATGATTCAGAACTGCGGAGAACAAAGGATTAAAAAAGGGAAAGCAAACCCCGCTTTCCAGTGCATCTATATACAAAGAAAATTCACCCGATAGGGTACTGCTGTGGATAGTAAGGAACCTGCAAGATCTCAGCCAGTGCTCGGATGGAAAAGCGAATCTGAGTCCGGAAGACCCTGCTCCTTAGGACAAGTCTAAGTGGATGTCCTTGGCCTCGAGCCTCCTCTGTGCAGGTAAGGTTGCTGAAGAACAACCTCACTAGTTCCGGGTATACCGGCAGATCCTCGGTGAAGAGATGAGTCCACTGCAATGTGTCGAATCTCTGCCGAATCCTAAAGGCTCGAGCTGGCGTAAGTGAAGTAGACGTCCCATCTCGATATTGCAGATGACTCGAAGTAGGCCTCGTACAGGAGCTCGGCCTGAGGTGTGTCAAACATGTCTGGTCTCCTAACCTCCTGTCTAGGCTCTGAAGGAACCTGACCTCTGCCCCTAAGAGCACCTACAATGCGACCACGACCTCTACCTCCTCCTCGCCCTCCCCTCTGCATAGTGTGTATCTGTGAAAGAGACAAGAGACAATTCAAGTTAGTGCTACCCTAAGATTTGAGCCAAAAAGGGTATTTTCGTAATTTTTCGGAAAATTTCAAATTTGGGGGAAATTTGATTTGAACATACTAGCATGTGCGCAATACTTGGAATTTCATGTCTATGAAGTTTGTTTGATGAAAATCGATCGAAAACTTGGATTAAAGCGAAAAATTCAGCAAGAAGGAAATTTGGGGATTTTGCAATTTAGGTCAAAATTGGATTTTTGAAAAGTTGAAATTGGTTAAATCAAATTGTATGGACCTATCTACAATGTCATCTTGAGCATGTAGCATTTGATCTCGTGCGAAAATTTCAAGCGGTTTGAGAGAAAACAAAATTTTTCTAAAGATAACGATTTCGGTATGAAAACGTTGCGAGATGAACACCAATATGTTAAAACTTGTTGTCTATGCATGGCATTGTGTTTAAAACCTAGGGAATATGTTTCTAAGCATTCCTAAGCATGATTTCTAGCATTGGATACAAGCAAAGCATGGTTTTGATTGAAATGCAAGCATGAGAAGATGAAAATGGAAGAAAGAATAAGAGATTTACCTTGTTTGTGATGATTGTGTGTTGTTGTGTTGTTGTTGAAGCACCAAAACACCTCAAGAACACTTGTGAGAACTTTTGGAGACTTTCCCTAGAGCTCTCTCACCTTTGGAAGAAGTTAGAATGAGGTTGGAATGTGGAAATGAGGCTTATAATGCGAATTTTCGCATTACATGCACGCATTGGTCGACTCATTGGTCGACTGGGTCAGTCGACCAATCACTCGACCAATGGTCACAGAGACCTCTTTTGCTGTTGAATTTTTGGAAAATGTGATTTTTGCCTTATGGATTATTGTTTGATGACTATATGGATATATTTAAGCATGATTTAAGTTTTCAAATCATTTGGACTTGTGGTTTATGTTGAAACTTGAAATTCGGTATTTTGATGTTCTCGGTTTTGCAGAATGGTTACTCTGAGAAGTGAGCGTGGTGAATCCAGTGGTCAAGGAGGTGGTGAAATACCTCAAGGAGGTGGTGAAATACCTCATGGAGGTGGTGAGATACCTAATGTTGATCAGGGTACCCATGAGATACCTGGTGCCCCGAATGTTGGAAGTTTCCGAGATATTGCCAATATTATGGGCAATATGATGCAGCGACAAGCGGCTCGGTTCAACCAGATGTTGGTGGGTTTCATGACTCTGCATAATGAGACCCGAGCTGGTGCTAATGTGAATCCTCATGCCGCATCCTGAATGCGGGAGGTTTAGCTGGAACTCCTCATACTACTTTGATGGAGAGTTTTCCCAAGATGCAAGTACCCACTTTCACTGGAGTTACCAAGGACCCCTTGTTTCCTAACAAGTGGCTTCGTGAGTTGGAGAAGGCTTTCCGACATCTGCAATGCTCGGAAGCTCGGAAGATTTTGTTTGCCGAACGAAGTTGCAACAAGAAGCTGATGCATGGTGGATCTCCACTCGGCTTTTTTTGGAAGGTTTGCATGCGGGAGTTGTAACTTGGGAGTTGTTCAAAGAGGCTTTTTGTATGAATTACTTTCCCGAGGCGGTAAAAGATGCGAAGGAAGCTGAGTTCATGATTCTTACACAAGGATCTCTGTCTGTGTTGGAGTACCAACGAAGTTCGAGGAGCTTCATTTCTTTGCTCCAGATTCTCGAAGGATGACCTCGCCAAAGCAAAGAAGTTCTTCAAAGGACTGCGCCCCGCCATTAAAGCTTACCTCACGGTCCAGCCTATAGTGAGCTATGCTCAAGTGGTGCGAGAACTCGAAGAAGTTGGAAGAAACAGAGAAGGAAAGTGCTCGTGTGCAAAAGCCACTGCGATCAAGGAATTCTGGTTTGGTGGATCGTAATGACCGTCGTTTTGTGAGACCTACACCCTACCCCACTCCTACCTTTCAGCCTAAGAGTGTAGGTCAGAACACGGGTTTTCAGCAGCCCGGCCAGTTTAGACAGTATGGCGGATACCGACCACCAGCAAGTGCAAGTGCAAGTGCAAGGCCTTTTGTTCGGAAGCCCTCTGTTGCAGCCACCCCCTGTTGGATCCGGCAATCTGTTTGCTTCTACCGCAAGCAAGCTGGTCATTTCGCTCGTGCTGTCCGAAGCGGCCTGCCCAGCAGCCTGCTCCAGTGGTGAAGAGTGCTCCTGCTCCTCCCTCTGGTAGAGTTTTCAGTATTTCCAATGCTGAACAGGATCCAAGCCATGAAGTGATTATAGGTACATTGTTAGTTGCTTCTATTTCTGCATTTGTCTTATTTGATACGGGTGCATCTCATTCGTTCATGTCATCTGCATTCATCAAGAAGACTAACCTAATCCCTGAGAAGTTGTCTAGTTGTTTATTGATTAGTACACCTACTGGTCCTGTTGTGAAACTAGATAAGGGGTTATCTAAATGTCCTGTGTTGATTGGTGAGAAGAACTTGGAAGCCAATTTTGTAATTCTTGACATGAAGGACTTCGATATTATTTTGGGAATCGATTGGTTAACAGCCCACAAAGCTGTGTTCCTTTGTTCCTCAAAGAAGATTCAGTTCCATATTTGTGGAAGTTCGGTCTTGGAATTTCAGGGGGAAAAGAGAAGGGTTTGTAAGAAGGTGTTGTCCGCACTGATGCAAGTCTATGCCCTAGTGGATGATGCTTCATCTGAAGGCAAGGGTAAAGTGGAGAAAAGAGTCGATGAAGTCAGGGTTGTCTGTGACTTTGTTGATGTCTTCCCTGATGATCTATCGGGAGTGCCTCCAGACAAGGATGTCGAGTTTTCTATTGATCTCGTCCCTGGTGCCGCTCCGGTATCTAAAGCTCCGTATAGGATGGCTCCTACTGAGTTGAAAGAGTTGCAAAATCAGTTGAATGAGCTCATTGATAGAGGTTTTGTACAGCCTAGTGTGTCACCTTGGGGAGCTCCGGTCTTGTTTGTCAAGAAGAAAGACGGTAGTATGCGCTTGTGCATCGACTACCGTGAGTTGAATAAGCTGACTATCAAGAATAGATACCCGCTGCCCAGAATTGATGATCTCTTCGATCAGTTGAAGGGTGCAGTTGTGTTCTCAAAGATTGACTTAAGGTCCGGATATCACCAATTGAAAGTGAAGTCTAGTGATATCTTCAAGACAGCTTTCCGAACGTGGTATGGTCACTACGAGTTTAGAGTCATGCCCTTCGGATTGACCAATGCTCCTGCGGTGTTCATGGACCTCATGAACCGAGTATTTCACGATGTGCTTGATAAGTTTGTGATTGTTTTCATTGATGACATCTTGATCTATTTGAAGAGCGAAGAAGAGCATGCGAGTCATCTAAGCTTCACTTTGCAAAGGTTGCGAGAAAAGAAGTTGTTCGCTAAGTTTAGCAAGTGTGATTTCTGGCTTAAGAGAGTGGTATTCCTTGGTCATGTAGTTTCAGCCGAAGGTATTCGTGTCGATCCTGAAAAGGTTCAAGCTGTGGCTGATTGGGAAAGACCGAAGTCAGTAACGGAAATAAGAAGTTTTCTTGGATTGGCGGGTTACTACAGAAGGTTTATTGAGAACTTTTCTCGGTTGGCTGCTCCTATGACTAAGTTGACCAGGAAAGTCGTTATGCTCTACGCTATGGGATAGTCGTCGATGCTACACTCCGTGGACCAGCGGACGGATGACGGATTCTGCACGGATTATCGGTCGCATAGTCAGCCGAAACATTATGCCGAAAGCCGGACATCACCATCGGGTCACAGTGATGGAGGCCTTAGTCATCTACCGCATCTACATGGGCTTCGAGATCGATCTCTCCTACATCATTCAGCAGGTCATGCTGGACTTAGTTCTGCGGCCTAGCATGCGGAACCTTTGCTACAGGAGGCTACTGACCTTGATCTTTAGGCATTTCGGGGTGAGCTTCGAGGATACACCAGTGGACACTGGTTCACAGGGATACTCTATTGGGACTCGGACCATTCGTCGGATGAGACTACGGCGGTCGGAGAGATCTCTGGTCCGGAGGGTGAGGATGATGAGGAGTCGGAGGATGAGGATCGGGGGTCGGAGGATGGAGGAGAGGATATCGGTCCCGATAGTGATGATCGGGCCGGAGATGATGCAGATATACACGAGGCTGAGCCGGTGCATCACGAGTTTCCTTCATCACACTTCGAGGCGGTGGCCCTTCACATGCGGTTCCGGAGACTTCGGATCTTGGGGCACGGATGAAATCGATGACTTCCATGCTAGAGAGGATGGAGGTCGAGACGGAGGCAGATGTATGAGAGGATGGAGTCACGACGGGATAGGATAGAGCATCGGGTGACTCAGCTAGCGGAGGAGTTCAAAGCATACGAGAGATCGAGAGAAGATCACCTAGATAGACTGTACCCTAGGATTTCCGTTTATGCATTTCAGATGTAATCGTTGTAAAAACTTTTGAAATTAATGACGTTCATTTTGTTTCACTTAATTATTGTATATTATGCACCTTTCTTTTCCTTGCATTAGTGACATTTGTTCAAGTATAATTATGGTATGTTATTCGGAAATGTTTTGTTATGCCTCAAAGGTTAAGTTTCTAATTCGGTGTTCTATTATTCACTTCTAAGAGTAGAAGAGTCATTTCGGATCAATGACTCGGGAATGTTCGAGTTATTGTCTTTTGTGGTTAGGATCTCCTCGAACCTTGGGCTCTGATACCAATCTGTCACATCCTCCCAGCCGGTACCCTATCTGGCATACCCGAGAGTGTGATCCACAGCCCGAAGATCAGGTATCGAGTAATCAACATCCCACATAAACAATAACATAATCATGAACAATCATAATAAAAGTGCGGAAGATAAACCATAGATCCAATAAGGAAAGAATGAATCATAAATAAATCAGAATACTAGATATAATCAGAGTGTCAAAACAGATAAGTAAAGTGAGGCAAAAATCCCACTCTACAACCAGCGGAAAAGTAGCTCTAAAAGAGAATAAACTAGACAAAATCTAATCCCAGTAGCAAGTACAATGGGTAACTAAATTGTTCTCCACTTTATAGACAACATCCTTATAAGTGTAAATCTCATAAATGGCACAAGGACGCTTCCACTCAATGGTCGGACTAAGCATCGTACGGAGCATAACCACTCGCGGGATCTTCAGTGTAATTGTGGTAACCGCAATCACCTTCCTGGAGATATGCCTCTTCGCCTTGCGCTTCTTCATAGGGACCGTCATAATATTCAAGACTGCGGAGAATAGTCTAACGGACATTGTACAATAAAGGAATGAGTTTCAAAGAAACTCGATAAGGCGATTAAATCCATAATAACATAAATGGCGGGATTTCAGAACAAACATAAATGCAATATGATATGAGACAAGCAATGAATGAATGAATCTAATTCTATGTATGCTGGTCTCTATTGGCAGACATGCTTTAAGTCATAGCACCGTACTTCTTTATGAAGGTCTCAATCACTCATCATCAGTTGGTAATGGGTCCGGCATCCCTCGGGACATTCCATGGCTGGGGGTATAGGTCACCACTCTCTCACATCACCATTGGTCTAAGTACCGGCGCATGTCAGGGTTAAGCCTAGCCAAATGCAAGTCTTCTACTTAGTTACATCAAGTCAGATCCAGATACGTTCATTCCTCGTCCCTGACGATCCTTTCCGGTATCCTTCACACTAGAGTCCTCATAGTCCCTGACTACGGACTCATCAACCCTATTGGTTATCCACATATGGTAAACGGGAAGCTCTCACGTCCTCTCACGGGTTGGTTACCAGTCTTGAGCGCCCGTGAGCCCAAGTCTATCCATATGCAACCCTACCAATAAATGGCCCCCACAATGTGATTCCTGTCCTCTCACGGGTTGGTTACCGGTCTTGAGCGCCCATGAATCCCCATTGCTACCACGGGTCGTTCGGTCTCAATACCCCTCCGATTAGGGTCTGACATAATGGGACATCCTAGCCAAACACTACTAGACAGTCCTAGATATTTCATCCAACAGTTTAGGAAGGTGTCCATAGGGCATCTCCGGAAACATCCCATAATATTCCCGTAGTAGTCCAAGGACAGAAGTGTCAAAAGGACACCTCTCCTTTCCAAACCATACTTAAGCATACACATGCATCAATTCAGATCATCACATATATGGTAACTTCATATATGGAAAGAAATCAATAATTACAATCACTTTGTATATAATTGGTAAGTAAATCATACATGAATCAATATAAGCAATGCTACTGTAATCAAGGTTATGCAACAGTAGTATATCATTGTAAGAATCTAATTAAGGAAACATATCAATGATATTCAAATATAGAAACTAGATTCATGCTGTCTATGTAATTAAGGAAATAACCATCCTTACCTTTTATAACTCGCAAAGGAATCCTAAGAAATCAAGTAAGATCTTGGCAAACTTGAGAAGAAGGTCCTAAACAAGTGTATACAACATATTAGGAAAGATCCCTAACAGAAAAGATACCAAAACATCCAACACAGACCAATTCTGGAGTTGCTGTACTCATTGGTCGAGTGGATTGGTCGACTAGTCCAGTCGACCAATGCAGACAGTAGCCTAAAAAAAACAGAGTTTTAAGATATGAAATCCGAATTTGGTGGTTCAAAAGGGTACTAATCAAGGGGTAAACTACATCAGTAGTATTCTAACATATAGGGGACCTCAAAACATTAATCCAAACAAGACATCAAGATCCAAATTAGGAAACAAAAAGTTACCATAATTAGATCAACCATGGATCTTGATGAATTCAAAATAGAAATCAAAGACAAGAACAATAGGAGGATGGATCATTGCTTCAGGTAAAGGTATCATGAAAAGCATACTTAGATCTTCAAGGAAATAGGCTTAAAAGCATAAATCTAAATAAGGAAACAAAACCTACCATATATGTAACTATCATGATTCATGAAGAACACATAGTACGGTAGAAGAGAACCACTAGAGATTGATAGATCATGGATCATGAAAAGAAAACACAGCAATCGACTACTAACATGATCAATATAGAAGATCCAAGGAGATCAGAATTCAAATCAGAAGTTTAACAAAGATTAGATCATGGTTTGATCATGATTCCTTCAAAAGCTTGCAGTGATCATGGTTAAGATCATTGTTCTAGCCTTTAATCCTTAGGATGATCATGAGAGACAAGTCCAGAGATGTTTGCAATAGAGAATGCAGCATCTCCTCTACTGTCTCAACTCAAAAAGGAAAGAAAATAAGAGATAGAGGAGAAGAAGAGAGTGTAGACATACCTTTTGATGCAAAAGGAAGAGTTTTGACGAAGATCCGTCAAGAAAATCACCAAGGATGCAAGGGAGATGACTTGCAGAGGTCTTTGGTTCGTTCCAAAGAGTTTGGAGGCAGCAAATACGAAGTAGACTCGGGATTGGACTTAAATAGAGCAAGCAAAACCTAATTGCCAAAGACAGCACTCATTGGTCGAGTGGATTGGTCGACTGGTCCAATCGACCAATCAGTCGACCAATGCTGACAGCAATTCCAAAACAGGGAATTGAAGGCCCAGATCAAATCCAATCCTAAAGGGGTTTTGCACACATTACAAATGACTTACCTAATAGGTAGAAATGCCTTCAAACCATGATAGAGAGCACTCCAAGTCCATCAACTAATCCGATCTTCATCAAGATTCAGTTTCCATAAATAGAACTTCATCATCAACTCTCATGGATTCAAAGCCAGACACCAAGTCCATCACTGGGATGGCCCAAAGCTGACTTCTTACTTTACTTCGGGTCACTGGACCTACAAATAACAAGGTTTCCGGGTCAAGGTTAGGGCTGGGTTTTACAGTGGGGAGCCCTAACCTGATAAAAGGAAGGAAAATCAAAATCTTGAATGACTGAAAGAAGGGTTTCCTCAGTATAAATGGAGGGAACAGAGCCAGGTCCACCATCGGACCTGGAAGTTTGAGGCTGCCTAGAAGACTCGACAATCTTGGAAGATCCAGACTCGAGGAGGGCAGGAGGAGTTTCGGTTTTTCTCTCTAAACCTTTTTGAGAAATTTCAGCAAACTCGCGCCAGAGGACAGTTAGGGTTTTGTTATCACTATCCGACTGGTCGGGAGCGGGGAGAAGCAAAAGCCTCACTTGCTATTACCAACACTTGGGTACCGAGAGAAGCCCCGTCGTCCGCCATTACTTGTTTCAAGAACTACAAAAAGAAAAAGACCAAGAAACTTACCGATTCAGTGAGGCAGAAGCTTGAGAGCAAGAAGGCGCGAAGCAGACAACAAAGGTTCAAATTCCAGACAGGAAGAATGAAACCTACGAAGACAACGAACCGCTTTTAAAACCCCCGCACTAGTGTTCGGGAATCTGAACGATCGAGATTGATTCAAAATCAACGATCAAGATTTGATTCAAAATCAACGATCAAGATTGAAAGACTTTTTGAAAGTTTGAACTCACGAATCCGAAATAAGTGTTCGGAAACCGTCGCTTGGATGACGTGAGCCACGACAGATCGACTGCAAGGAGACACGTGCCCTTACACTCACAACGCTCGAGGAAAAGTGACCACCGCATTAAATGTGATATGACATTTAATGAAGCACGCAGAGATTATCGCCTGACGAAGAACCCAATTAAAAACCAAGCCCTCGGGATCGACCGAACGCTTGGTCTGGGGGGCTCGTGATACGGAGAAATTATGATCAAACCGGGTTCATACCTGGTCCGACCCTCGACCCCGGTCGAGACGGAGGGAACCGACTCGCTCCCGAGCGAACCGGATCCGGAAGATGGCTTGCTGAAGAAGAAAGCTTATTCGGCTACAAGCTTGCCCTAATCCTACTTATGGATTAGGGTAATTACCCTAATGATGGTAGACTTGAATTGACAACTGCGGATAATCATTATCGAAGGGATAATCATCACATAACCTAAAGGTTATCTCAGGAGTCCTCTACTAGTCCAAACTAGTAGAAGTCTATTGCTCAACGGATCTAACTATTAAGATCCAACGACTACCCGAAGAAGGCTCAAGTGCATCCAACGAAGGAGATTTGAAGGTACACTATATAAACCTCACTACCATACGAGGTGAGGGGATCGAAAACACACAATCTGAGGCTCAGGTTCAGATACATTCTGATAGACTTAAACTATCAGCGTTCTGCTATCTAGATCACCTTTCCCAGTTCTTCGTTCTTTAGCTCTGTGCTTTAAGCAGAGCCGTTTGTGATTAAGTTCATCAACTGACTTAGCCTTCGGAGGTGGACTCCCGACCCCAGCGGTCGGGCCACATCTGACACTTTCGTTTTGCAAGTCATCACGAGGAGATCTAAGGGCTGAGCAGATTTTGGACGCATCAATTAGTTATGTGCACCAATATTTCAACCAATAGATTTGTAAATCATGTCATGCTAAAACGGATCATACAAGGAAGCAACTAATTCAGCAAATGGGATGCTTGGAACTGAAAAACAGACTAAACTGTATCAATTCAAGATGAAAATCAACCCCTCAGTTACAATCTTTTCGAACTTATGTGCAAAGAGCATGGCTAACACTAGATGAAATAAGTAAATGAGAAAATACACAAAAAACAATGCATATCAGACATTGAAATGAATTCCATGTGCTCAGACTACATAAATAAATCAAATTGTCAAATATCATTCAAAAGGAGGATCTATAATTAAAGGGAATCCAAATCAATTTGAGCAAACATAGTTCAAACAAGGGCACTTTGAGTTTGTCTAAGCCCATGATTTATTCCAAACTTTCAGAAAGTGCAGGTTATTATCAAATTCAATCCAAAAACACTAATTAATTTTATCTCCACTTTGAAGTCACAAAAACCACCAAATTACCCAAACAACCCAAGCCATCATTTTTAGTTTAGTCGATAGCTTTTCAAGAACGTTGCATTATTTGCATGTAGGCAGAGCAAGAAAAGGGTAATGGAAGGTGTAACAACTAGCAAGAGACCCAAATTAGAAAAGAAGAAAGCTCACCAGTAAATTATGCGGCCAGTGAGATCAAATATGAACTGACTGCCACTGTAAGTGTAAAATAATTGGGTATTGTTTATCTGTCAAGTTCACAGCTGCAGGAACAGTTGGTCCGGTATTGCTGCTCTCCCTCCCCAGTGGAGACGAGTGTCAGAAAGACGAAGAGGTCACAAGGACCCAACAATTCCTTTGACATCTCTCGTCTGAGGTGGGCATGGTTGGCTTCTAGTTCTTGGATTTTCTTCAACAATTCCTCAACTTTGGAAGAAGTTAAAGGATCCAAAAAGTACGAGTTAGGATAAGAAGGATTCTCCTTGTCATATTCGAAGGAGGACCTCTGTTCCGTAAGTATTGCTCCACTGAGGAGTGGCCGAAGGCACACTGCGGTACATCCTTTAGACCCAGAATCAAATATTACAATTCAATGAGAACACTTCTCAACAGATGAAATCAAATGCCAAGTCCAAGCTCGAATTTCAAGAGATCAGAAGCACACAATAAGATTCCTGAAGCTTTCAGAAATCCATCTCTGTCGAATAGCCCGCAAATTGGACAATTATAGATGCTTCAATCCTCTAATTGTATCATAGGTAATCCAGTAAAATTACCATAAAAGCGATAAATTAAAAGGATGAGATGAAAAGAAAACGCAAACAACACCAATAATATGGCCATGAAGTGATGCGGCTGGTTGAAAGCAATTGCTTGGGCATCAAATTTCCATGCCAATATATTATCATCATGTGTTCCAGCAAAAGGCATCCCATTGTCAACAACAAGAGCATGCACTTGTCCAACAGGTTCGGTAAGACTAGGTTCATTGATGGACCATACTCATCATAGGCAGTTTGGGTGTTCCACAGCTTGACAACATTTGGAATTTCATCAAGAAGCCTTCACTGATCATGCATCCAATCTCACTTCCCAACTTGTACACTGCCCGATTTGATCGTCTCATATTTTTTCCCTTTTTTTTTTTTTGAAAAAAAACCTTTTTGCGGGCGCTGGTGCAGCTGTCTGTACGCGTGGGGCGCTGCTTGCTAGCGCAGCCATCTGCGCGCGTGGGGAGATGCGCACGGGGTGCCCACACAGCTTCAAAAGTATATATATATATATATATATATATATATATATATATAATAATAATAAAACGAGAAGTTCAAAATAATAAAACGAACTCATCATGAGAATTTACCAAAACGGAACTCAAGTGCAATTTCTCTTTACTTAGAATTGTAGGAACAAAATCCAATTTTATAAAGTAATAAGAGTAAGCAAAAGAAATTTATGACACATAACCCATTTGCATGCAACTAATCTTTATTAAATCAACTTCTCCAACCAAGTTAGATTTAATCGTGATGGATTAATTGCTTCTTTTAAATCAACTTCTCCAACCAATTTATACCCGACGTGATCATCAGGATAATTGGATCTATTCATTGATTTAAACCGAATCTCTACGCAAGAAACCCTTAACCCTTAACGCAATCGATCGAAACTCAACCCATACTTTAAAATTCAAAAGAAATTGAACTTTTTCCCGTCTGGATGAAATTTTCATTTTTTGTAGTACGTCACTGAAAAGAGAAAATTGAATGAAAGTAACAATCCGATTAAAGTAATTTCCTTCTTATATGGAATCAAGAAACTAGTTAAATTAAACTAATTTCCTTCTTATAAAGAATCCAGAAGCTAATCAGATTAAACTAATTTTCACTTTAACGGATATATGGAATCAAATTAAAAGATTAAACTAATTTCCACTTATAAGCAGGGTCGTTGAGGTAATCCTCACCTCCTATAACAGAGTAACGGAGCTAATCTATTTCCTTGTAGTTAAAAAAAAATATATTAAGCACCCATTTTCTCAACAAAAATGATATCATTATGATCCTTTTATTAATCAAATTAACAGATGATCTAGGATTTCAATTAAACCCTGGCCCAATGGATCTAATCCAAAATAAAATCAACATAACATCCATCTAATCACACAATATAAATCAAGAATTCATAACCTTAAATTATTATAGAAAATGGCTTTGATGCCAACTGTTGAATCCACCAGGATCTAAATGGTTCATATAATAATTAAATCATAGTTATGAATATAATCACGAATAAATACCTATAATGTGTTATTGTGGTAGATCCTCTAAATGGTTCCTATAATAATTAAATCATAGTTATGAATATAATTACGAATAAATACCTATAATGTGTTCTTGTGGTAGATCCTCCTTTTGCTCTCCTTGAATCTTTCATAGTCTTTTACCTTTTGGAATTCTTCGTTTGAGTGTTTGTGGAAACAATCTTAAACCTAAATCTTGCGTATGACGGGAACCCAAGAAGTTATTTATAATATAAAACTCTAACCTTTAACCACTCCCACAATAATAAACGTCAGTAATACTCCTGAATAAATATGGGCCCAGATAAATGGATCAGTGTTAGTTAAACCCACAAAACCCAACAACGGAAACTACTCAACAAAATACCTTCAGCCAAATTGAAACATTTGGAATGATAAAAGGCCCATGCATTGGGAATACCACATGGATCCATAAGATATCTCTTTCATGAAGTGGTACACACCCAAGTAGCTTCACCGGTTCAAGCAAGTATCGATAGACATCAGAGTACATCTAATCAAGCTTGGGCAAATGGAAATAAACGAATAACAAAATAGTTTGTGAAACCTTGAATTCCTTGGCAACATCGAAGGCATGGGTACAAAAGTGATCCACGACCAAGGCAACAAGAGTGCTACTACTAGTAGTAGTCATAAAGACCTTAAAAAGCTCACAAAGCGCGGCGAGAGATCGAGAACAGTGAGGCACATGCGAGTTTCCAAGGGCTCATCCACATCAATGTTGTGAAGGACAACCGAAGGTAAAAACATTGAATTTATGCTTTGGGCCAGGGATGCCAGGACGGTCTCTTAGGCTTTCAAAGGAGAACTATCTATTGGTACAGCAAATGTAACGGAAGACAAGTTCCTTTGCAAACACAGCAAGTGGAATTAGGTGATCCATTCCTGGAGCTGGTAGAATGACAATGTGTGGGGTTATTGAGCTTTTGCCATTTTGGCTATGAACACAGTGGGCAAAGTAGACTAGTTAAAAGAGACATGATTATACAAAAATCTATTTCATTATTTTTAAATAGATACTTCAATGTGGCAAAAAAGAAAAAAAAAAAGATAAACTTGGACAGATGTAATGTTGTCTGGATCATGTATTAATGAAAGAAATCAACAATAAACAAAAACCGATAGGGAAGAATGCAATGGAGAAAGAAGTAATGAAGACGCTGCTCTTAAAAGAATAAGATGACAAGAAAATTCCGATGAAGTGGAAGAGAAAGAAGCCTTCAGTGAATATGATCGATCTCTCTCCTAGTTTAGAAAGATGATATATAATCATGCTCACTAAGTTTGACGAGTTACTCAAGGGCATCCTCTCCTTTTTTTGTACAAAGGGACTTATTAAGCCGGGGGATGGGATATTAATATGCCTCAGCAACAGTCGAACCCTCGACCTCTTCACTAAATGGGTTAATTGTTAAAAATGATCCAAAAAGAGTGATTAACAAATACAGTAGAGAAAGCACATGGTCCGTCCAAACGTGGAGTCTCACGTGGGAGCAACTTGCAGGAATTTTTTGGTTATTGAAACTTAACAGCCAATTTAGATGACATCGTCAGTAGAAACTTCGACTTTGTTCTAGAAAAAAAAGGAAAGCCAATTTCCATAAATCTATATATTTGTCGTACACAAATTAACTTGTTCTTATATTGGATCACTAATTTTGATGGGGCCTGCAAGCTTCACGTTTTGCAACGCGGACTTGAATTATTAAAAAGAATTGAAAAAAGGAAATGCTAGAATCTACCAAACCTACCAATCATAAAACACGGAATTGACCAGGACATCTCTTAACTATACGCGTTCTTCTGCTTTTTCATTTTTAATAATTTCTAAGAAGTCTTTTGGCTCTTTTTTAATCAATTTGTATTTTCTATTAAACATATCTAAAATAAATACGTATGAGCATTCATTATTGGTTAAGAATGAAAAATAGTATGGTAAATTTTGTTAAAAATAAATTATAAAATAAAAAATAAGTTTGATATGTCAAAATAAAAAATTGTTAGAAAATGATAGTGAGCACGTGAAAAAAAAAACAGAAAAGAGAAAGAAAAAAAAATATGAATTTTATAAAATAATGTGTATTAATTATTTTATTTTTATTTTAATTATATAATTTCAATTAAATTTTTACATAAATGAAGAGGATGAAATTCTCACAATAATTCATAATAGACAAAAAATCTATTATAAATTTTGATATTTTTTATTATTTTAAATAAAAACAAAACTGATAATATTGTTAAACAATTTAAAATAATGAAAATTTATCATAATTGAAAATGATAATTAATAAAAAAAAAGCCTCTTTAATTAAATTACTTACGATAAATGGTGTTGATCTTTATATTGAATTTTATTTGACCGCCTTACGCGCACCCCAGGTCCCCAACTACATTCCTTTTATCTCTTTTTTTTTTTTTTTTTTTTTTTTTTTTCTTTTTTCCTTACAGTAAATGCATCTTTTTATAAAACTGCATTAAAATACATTAATCATACAATACCAAATTCGATACATCTCTAACTAATAATTCTATATACACGTGGCTGATGACTATTGATGAGAATTTATTATTGTTTGCACAGATTTGTCGACCCTCTGCTTCCCGTTCGCAGTCTCTCTCGTTTCGATAATTCGATCGTCGTTTGTTTCCCTTCCTTCCTTCCGTACAATCTCTCTCTCTCTTTCTCTCTGGCCGTCGGTCCTGCGTGGCCGTGAAGATGCATTTGCTTGTGAACTGCTCCAATTGCCACACACCTCTGCAACTCCCGGCGGGAGCGAAATCGATCAGATGCGCACTGTGTCAAGCCATAACCCACATCGCAGATCCTCGAAGCATGCCTCCTCCTCCCCACACTCCCCTTGATTACCACTCTTCTCCTTCTCTTCCTCCTATGCCCCCACCACCGGTTCCCTCTCCTTATAGCCACGCTCCTCCTGGGCCTCCCCCTTCTCCTCATGGCCGTAAGAAGGCGGTCATATGTGGCATATCGTATCGATATTCAAGGCACGAGCTCAAGGGCTGCATCAATGATGCTAAGTGCATGCGCTACCTTCTTATCAACAAATTCAATTTCCCCGAAGCCTCCATCATCATGCTCACCGGTACGATTACCAGATGCAATAATTTCGATTTGGGTTTCTCTCTCATGTTAATTTAATGGTGTGTACGTCATCTTAAGTCTCGTGTAGGTTCTTTTGCATTCTTTACATTGGTAGGTGAATTGCTGGATCGAAATTTTATTTTTTGTTATTGTTTTTATCCAAGATGTCTTTTTGAGGTTTTGGGTATGGGTTGTGAATTAATACAGAACCCAAGTGAACAATCACACACAACCTAAGGAATTCTAATGTTTTTTGGTGTTCCATGGTAAAATGGAAAAAAGATCCCCAAAGTGCACTTCTGTCCATGTTCCCGACTCCCATAATCCATGAGAGTGGCTTTTGGTTTCCCCAGTCCAGTTAAGTATGTATTCAGATCGAATTGTCGACCATGAAGGATTTTATTGTTTTCACTACTCAAACTTCTGTTCTTGCTTCAGGATATTGTGGATAGCACATTAACAAACTGTTTTCCACCTCTGTGTAGACACACTGATGGTATCTGTTGGAACATCTGTTGTAACTGACTATTTTTATGCATCTTCTGTGAGACAGTTAGTACCAAGTTTTAGAGTCAAGATAAGGTCTTGATGGAAAAATCCTGTTGCTGTTTCCATAATTGAAGTTATGATGTCCATTTGGGTTTGGAAGAGATTGTTGCCTTCTACATTTTCGTCTCATAGATATTGAGTATTCTCTGAGCTCGATCATGTCATCAAGACCTTAGATTAAGGAAGTTTTTTCTTGTTGATTTTCACAAACCTTGAATTTGGTAACTTATTTAGCATTATGGATGAAAGGAGCTGTCCAACTCTTACCACAATCCTCATTTGGTGGTGTTCCCCTCTGTGGTTGACACACTATATTTCAAGGGATGACTCTTTTCACATAAGTTATTAGGTGTCCTAGCTATTCTGAAGATGTATGATGCACTGACATGCAGATACAAGTTGCAGCAGAATCTTTATATGAAGTTTCTAGACACTTAACCTTAATCTTAAGTTCTTCATTTAATAGTCTTGTTCCTTAACTTACAGGTCCTAGTATACCTTTTCTTTTTCTTTAATACCTACCATGATGAAGAGAGGCTACCGATAGACTTGTACCATTTTCTTCATTGCAGTTGTAGATCAACCTGGGTTTAGATGTACCCTTTGTCTGTCTTTTCTTTTTGGGCCTTGCTTTAATGTTTGCTTAGATCAGGTGAACTAGAGATGCTCCCAACTTTTGATATTTCACACAAAGCAACTTGCAGATACTCCTTTTTTCATTTTTTTTTCCTGCTCAAATTTTGTAAGGGATGGAAATGTGTTACTTCTTCTCACCCACCCAAAACTGAATATATCTCGAATACCTTTTTTTTGTTTCTTTGATCACTTTCTCTTAAATGGCTCTAATCTTAACCTTTTCATGAAAGTTGATCTGCAGAGGAAGAAACTGATCCTAACAAGTTTCCAAGTAAACGTAACATTAGGATGGCACTGTATTGGCTTGTACAAGGTTGTCAACCAGGAGATTCTCTAGTGTTTCACTATTCTGGTCATGGTTCACGACAGAGAAATTATAATGGAGATGAGGTTGATGGATATGATGAGACTCTCTGTCCTTATGACTTTGAAACTCAGGGAATGATTGTTGATGATGAGATTAATGCGACAATTGTTAGACCCCTTCCCCATGGGGTTAAGTTGCATGCAATTATTGATGCTTGCCACAGTGGAACTGTGCTAGACTTACCATTCCTCTGCAGAATGAGCAGGTTTGACCCCAATATGTTGTAGTTTCCTTTCTATTTATTCTATAATGAATGGGAATGATATTCTTTTGATAGACTATTTTATGTGCATGGGATGCTAATAGTTTGACCTTTCTCATATTCTTCTTGTATACATGTAGGAGTGGGCAGTACGTATGGGAGGACCACCGGCCGCGATCTGGGATTTGGAAGGGGACGAATGGAGGGGAAGTCATTTCCTTCAGTGGTTGTGATGATGACCAAACATCTGCTGATACCTCCGTGAGTTTGGACTCGTTAATGAAATACATTTCTGGTTTTTCTCAGTGACAGTTTATTTCCTTTTAATTTACGGCTGCATTTATCTCTCATATTATAAGAAGTCAATATTATAATTTTGTTGGCAGGCTTTATCGAAGATCACTTCAACAGGTGCTATGACATTCTGTTTCATTCAAGCAATTGAACGTGGACAGGCAGCTACGTATGGGAGTATATTAAATTCAATGCGAACTACTATCCGTGGGACAGGTAATGACCTTGGTGGTGGTCCTGTGACGTCTCTCCTCACCATGCTTATTACGGGAGGCAGTCTAAGTGGAGGCTTGAGACAGGTATGGCCATCACCACTGCCATGTTAATTTGACATATGAAATTTGGACGGTGAATTGATGTAGCACTGAGGCACCATACTGGATTCTTACCAAGGAAGTCCATTGAGACACAGGTGGGTGTTGGCATGCATGTGTGCTTTTCTGTGACCTTCCTGGAGGTTCTAGTCCAACCCTGGCCATTAGAAGAGGAACGAACATTTCCAACTTAGACATAGGTCCTAAATCAGAATCATTCAACTAGACAAATATTTTATTATATACCAAGTTGAAATCCAAGCAATAGTTTGAATTTTCCCTTTTTAGTTGAAACAATTGAGACAGTAGTCTTGCACCTTCTTCACACACTGTTTTCTTGTTGTCAAATATTCAACCCCATTAGTACTATTTGAAATAATTTTTAAGCAATATTTAAAACAAAATACCTAGGGGACTCTTTGAGCTAACAACAAACTCATTGAGGCTTTGCTCGTTAGCAGAAGGAAAAGTCTTGATGCAAGCCTTGATTCACAGGACCAACTGATTCCTTGATTGGAAACATGGTTGTCAAGGTGACAAGGCAAGGTAAGGCGATTGAGGGCAATGAAAACCAAGAATGGGCCAGGACGCCTTGGCGTCACCTAGGCGACGCCTTGACAACTATAATTGGAAAGACAAAAAAAAGTTCAGAAAACAAAGCCACAACAAAATAAAACTCAGATAGCAAACAGGGAATTAGGTAATGGTTTAAGTTGCATTTCATCTATTTCTCTATTGAGCTTCACTGCTACTGAGAAAACTGAAATTTCATCAGAACTCCTAGAAAGTCTTCTTTATATAAGCACCAAATCTATGAATCAAAGCTGTAGTAGTTTTTGTTTCTTTTTGGTGCTATATTATTTCCTTGGCAAAGAGAGAAGAATAAACATAGGGTAACCAGAATACATGCATACTGTGGGAAAGGGAATCAATATAAGAATTTATCATGATAACCCCTAGGCACATTGACTATGTTGCATAAATTTAGTTCTGTTGGCCTCAACTTAGATGGGGGAAGCTAAAGTAGAAACAGGACAGATCAGTTGGAGGGTCTTGCACCCATATTGGCTATACAGTTTAAATTGTGATGACATCATCATTAGCATTACCATAAGATACTACCAATAGTACCTGTGAACAACAGAAAAAGTAAATGAAGATTTGTAAAATCTACATTGAAATGTGAGATGAAGATTGCCAATGTAGCAGTAAATACTTATGCAAAGCTTCCTGGTTCCAACACTGTATATCCATTCTTTGACATGCAGAAACAAATGCTCATGTTGTCATTTTCAATTATGCCTCTAATCTACAATCGTATTTGTATATCATATGTAAAACTTTTGGCAGCTTTAAGCACACAGTACCTTCCACCATAAACCGATAAAATACGTCGGAAGAATAAATGTAGGGAAACCAAAATATGCACACTGTGGGAAAGGGAATAGAATGAGAATTTATCTTGACAAACCCTAAGTGTATTGCTTATGTTGCCTAAACTTGTTTCTGTTAATGGGCCTCATCTTAGATTGAGAAAGCTAATAGTAGAAACAGGATAAATTGAAGGATCTTGCTCCTGTGTTGGCTTTATAGATTAAATTGTGATGACATCAACTTTAGTACGGTAAGTTTTGCTTTTTTTCTTTCATTAGCCTTACCATATCAATAGTAACTTTTGAACAAGAGTAGTAAATGGAGATCTGTACAATTAGCATTGAAAAAGTGAGACGAGATTGCCACTATAACAGCGCATACGTATGCAAAGCTTTCTAGTTTCAACACTGTATATCCACAATGACTTGCATGCGTAAACAAATCTCCGCATTGTCATTTTCAATTTATGCCTCTAATCTGTAATCACATTTGTAAACTGTATGTCAAAACTTTTTGCAGCTTCAAGTATACAGTACCCACCTCCATAAAACAATACAATATGCGCTGCATGTTTTCATTTTGTACCTATCACTGTTAGTTCTGTTCTCATTTATATTCTATATGCGCTGGTTCTGAGGCCAATAATCTGGTGTATAAACTAATCCAAGTTTTGTTTTCCTTCTCTCCAGGAACCACAGCTAACAGCATGTGAAACATTTGATGTTTATACAAAGCCCTTCACCCTGTGATTGCCATCTATGTCTCCTGTCTTAAGATTAATTTCACTACTTGTTCAGTTATTGTGTATAGCTTACCTTTCAAGTTATTATTTGTCTTTGCTTACCCGAATTTCTGTATTGAGTAGAAAATTTTGTGCTTAACCAATAAATTGTAGAATAACCAGATTGTGGATAGAGCTGAGGGGAGATTTTCTGCACTTCTTAGGTTTGTCCCGGCCAGCCAATCTTTGCCAAGCTCTCTCATCATATATATTCTGTAGTTACTCAACAGGAAATTTGCATGGATCAACTAGTTAGGAAATAAAGAAACCAGCAGACTTACACGAAGGAAAATCTCTGCAACCCCTCCTCCCCGGGTGCAGCCACTTTGATGCAATGAACCACCACACCCTCTTTATAAACCAACCTCGTGATGCCACCCCAACTCTCCTGTTCTTGCTTCTCTTACTCGCAATGCCAACCCGCAAGATCTCTATATTTGAATAGGTTAAACGAATATTTTCTCCTTACTCAAAGCTTAATATCTGATTCCCAAAAGCTAATCTTATCTCTCTCTATTTTCTTTTTCTTTTTTTGCTATTAAGTTGGATATGAAGAAGGTTTATGATAAGCTTGAATGCTTTTTTTATAAAGCATCTCTTATAAAAAAAAATGGGCTTTGTAATCAGTTCGTCAAGTTAATTATGGTCAACCTTAGAGGGTTTCTTATCATCTGCTTATTGATGGTGGCCCCAAGGGGTTCGTTTCACCTTAGGAAAGATATTAGTCAAGGGGATTCATTATAGCCAGTCATATTTATTTTGTGTTCCCATGCACTAAGCGCCTTATTGATGAAAGCAGGGACTGATGGCTCAAATTCCGGTATTAGGGTGAGAAATACAGCTCCAAGGGTGACACAGTTACTCTTTGCTGATAATTATTTTAAACTTCCATTCAATATAAATACAAGCACATACATGTAACTACCATTCCGGTCTTTGAATATTCAATCAGAATTAGCAATCTTGTTCCAACATAGATAACAATCATTACAATCTTGTTGAATGAGATTCCTGATTGTGTGGATGGCAATTTAACATATAACTCGGCAAGTCATCGTATGTGCTGTATTTTTATCCCAAAAAAAAAAAAGAACTGGAGGAGGTTTACTTTTTCTGTGCATCTCATTATTTAGGAGCCTACTCATTGGTTTCTCAACATTTTAAAGAGGAAAAACAAAAAAAAAAAAAAGAAGAAGAAGAAGAATATTGAAGACATTTTATGGTCATTAGGTTTTTTTTTTTTTTTTTTTTTTTGGTAGAAAATAGATTAAGTAGGAGACACAAGCTCTGGCTCTGGCTGAGGAACAGGCTCCTTCAGCCAGACAGTAGAATTATGTCAAATCAGTGTTGTCTCAAGCACTAGGGCTTTCTGAGTTAATTAGGTCCCCGGACAATAAATTAAAAGCATGGCCATGCACCCTTTTATTCTACCGGGGACAAACATTGGACAAAATAGAAGAAACTAGCTGTGTTAAAAGCATAGTTCAAGATCTTGATTGGAGATCTCAGAGATCTCCCCAAGTTGTTGGAATTTTAATCCTCGACTCAAAGCTTTAATTCAAGGGATATTCACTCATTTAGTTCAGCTCTAATGAACACACTAATAATCCCTCAGTTGGAAATGAATTGAGATCTTCTACTTTTATAGCTAAAGAGGATTTTGTTCCCCCTCACACCCTTACCCGCTCATATCATGTTCGTTTGTGCTCCACTTTATCAATGCTTATAAGTAAATTTCCTCATAAATATATGGCAGAAAACTGTGAAAGAAGCACAATCTACAACCCTTCAAGATAGGGTATCCGGACTAATTGAAAAGCCACTATACTCGAATGGAATTTTAAAATGGCTAATTGCATACATCAGATACTTGCACATCACACCATATGCTCATACGTTAACGCTCAAAGTTGAATGTTCAAATCAGTAAAATAAATTACACAAGTCCAAACCTCAAATTACAAATTTCAAATGACAATTCAATCATCTTATTACAAACTGCGCTTTTTTTCAAATAACATTATAGCAATATGGGTCCTAGACCCTGCAGCCTCATTTACTTGTAACAATAGTGTTATTAATGAATGTTTTCTCGCGTTTGTACTGCAACTCTTTTTGTCTTGAAGAATCTTAGACCAAGTACATCTTCATCTCGAACACCATTTCCATTTCATCCAGTTATGTGGAAACGGCAACACTAAAACTCACAAATTCTCGTTTTATGATTCAGAAGCTGTCATCGCGCTCCGATTTGAATTGGTTCTCCAAATCTTGAGACAAAAACCCAAGACCAGGGCATGGTCAGGCTGCAAAATCCAACCGAAATATGAGGTTTGTAACCATAAAATATTGCGAGAACAGCCACATTTTTTCAAATGGAAATGCAATTGTTCATCCTGTGTAAAAAGTCCTTTTATTTAACGCAAGTAGAAAGAACGGCCAGAGTTTCTGTCCACCTCTAGAATATTGCCGAAGTGTTCCAGATATGTGCAACGCAGAATAATGAAAAGCAGAAGACAGATGCTCAATTAGAACCTGGCGGCCAGAGTGAAAACTATTGAAGAAATAATAATTGATAATAACAATAATGATTATACCAATACGAAAACGGCAAGATACCAAGATTCTGGAGGAAGCCAGAAGTACCTGACTCCAAAAGAAACTTCCTCTCTGCCGACTTATGTACTCAGGCCCTACAGATGTATTTCCTTTTACCAGGTACAATGAGAGCAACAATTTCCCCTACTAAATGAAAATATCAAGCTTCCTTTTTAACCAATTGCATCTGGGGTTCTAAAATCTTCCAACCGCAGATTGGAGCTTGTACAAATCTCATCCAACAAAGACTCTCCTTTCTCTAATCTAATGCTCTCAAGGATGCTTTCAAAAACTTCCGAAGCCAGACCAATTTGTAGTAGACGCCCAGGTTCTTCTCCACCCTGCTGTAATAGCAGACCAATCTCCCCCAGTGATGCCACCTTTTCCACAATAACTTTGGCAAGCATGCGGCCAAGAAACACTGCTGCTTTGGGGGCATCAGTTACAGCCTCCTCCAAAGTAGCAAGAACTGATTCAAACCTGGAAGCACACAATTCACAGGCATAAAAGGAAATGTCAGATCCTAAAAATCTAAAAGAAACAACAGAAGCCAGCCCACTTAAATTGGGTTTTTATCTCCAGTAAATTTGGTAGCTTACCCTTTCAGGAGCTGCATCTCATTTAATGAGTTATCTTGAGAATTGGTAAGATTGACAAGAAGCTTAGCCAAAGAATCCCTGTCCATATCCTTTCGCTCGAAAGAATCTGTAACCCATATGGATACCATTGATGGGTGGAAACTGGGAGAGTTCAAGTCCTTGATACATAAAGCAACCTCTTTCTCATCTTTGGCACTGAGAAAAAAGCACATGTTCAGAAATTCACATTTTTGTCAAAATGTATATGCCAAAACATACAATGCCAAAAACCACCTAGAGACAGTGATGCACCTAACAGTATATTCATTCCCAAATTACAGATCCATTTCAACCATATAAATAAACTGCATTCCATGCATAAAATCTCTAGCAAATCTAAGCTAATGGAGAAGGATAAACCCTTCTATTAGACTCTTACCATCAATATTGCCTCTTTGGGCTATGTAGGGGTTCAGAATAAACAAGGATGAGAGTATCCACATGGTAAGTGAGATTCTCCAACATGGACAGCATTTTAGCTGTATAAAAAGGGTTTTGATCTCCCACTGCTGGTGTGGGTAGATCCAACAACCCAAATAGTCAAATACAGAGATAAAATAACAGTAAAGGACAGCACAACAGAACACAAGTAAAGAGGTCCGTTCACAAGGTTTGTATAAAGGAAGCTAAACATAAAAACAGTGACATCTTAGCCCTGTAGTAATGGGGGAGCTAATAGGCACCTCATTGCCGACTTGTCCATCATAAGTACATGCACAACTCTGCCAGCAAAGAATTTTTCTTCCAATAATAACTATTATCGGAAGAAGCTACTTGAATCTCCAGCTTCCTAAACCCAGCAACCCAAGCACTTTAATCCTCTACATCACAGCATGGAAGTGAGAAGATAGACTGCCTATACTGCAACCCTTTACAGATAGAAGAACTACTAGGAGAAGCTCAAACGCGAGAGCAATGTGACAGTCCCAATGTAGTGTGTATGTGTCTCTCATAACAGCAAGATGAAAGCAAACTTCGGAAAAGCTCCGTCAGAGTTAATCTAGAAGCTCCATCACCCAGCCAATGTCCCCATGAGAATCATTCACCACTACATCTGTAAGTTGTCTAAAGAAGACAAGCAGAACTACCAGAGAGTCAACCCGTATACACTAGTTTGAAAAATAAAAAATACAACGTAGTTCAGGTTCCCTAGTGCTGAGGACATCCTCAACCTATCATTCCTTTCAGCCATTGTAAAGACTTTCCTGGCAGAAAGAACCTCCATTTTCCCCAACTTGGCTCAAAAGCTACATTAGGAGCTTCTTTTAAGTAGTTCAACCCAAATTCAAGTCTTCAACCAACAGAGCGTTCAAACTCTAACCCAATCAAGCATAACCTAATTTCACGGACACCAACTTCCCCATCCTCTAGCAGCACAGTTCTAGCTTCTACTAATGGAAAACTGTTTCCCAAGTTTAGAATTTTAAGAACATAATATAAAACAATACCCAACTAGACAATTTAGGTAACAGTTCCACAAAAGGATCAATCTCCATTAACATGGGCAGGTAAAGTTTCTAACCAGAAAGAGAAACTAATAGCAACGTGAGTCAACACTGAGGACTCAAATAACCCACAATAGCTTCTAATGAAATCTAACCACAAAAGAAGACAACTAAGCATTTGAAAGATGGCATCACAGTAGCCAAGAAAAATAAAAGCCACAAATTCAGCAACTACGATGGGACTGATCTTCTTGTCGAACAAAGTGACTTTTAGTCTGCAGTAACTCCTTAAAAATCTCAGCTGAATTCAATGTATGACTAAAAATTAGCAACTCAATGTTACAAGCCATTCAGACATTGGACTATTCTCAAATCACAATCAAAGAAGCCGCTTAGAGATGGTAAAAAGTATTGCCAAAAAATGGACCAGGCTTGAGGTTTTGCAGCAGAAAAATCAACAACACAGTAGCTCCAGGCTTGTTTAGAGCCTTCAAAATCAAGTTCTGCAGGAACACTGCTGAATATCTTTCAAGGTCAACATCAATTGCACTACAAAAACAGTGGTCAATTATCCTCTGTAGCGGCTTCTGTAGACTTAAAAAATAAAATAGAAAATAGATGGATGAAGAAAGGATGAAAAGGGAAAGGGACACATGACCAAGGCCTCTCACCTACAGCCTTGGTCTGTCTGTCTTCCAGAAACACGGCGCAGTGTGGTGTCCCATCAATCAACTGCCTCTCAGATAAACCATAGCAAAAACCGAAACAATTATATTTTTCTTTTTATTACTAGGATGCCTGGTGCAGAATGTTAGCCAATTAGGAAGCAGCATATAGATGAATTAAATGTAGCAGAGATGATGCGGTTGAGATGGAAGAGGGGCAAAAAATTGATCATTTTAGAACCAGCACAAGCACAAATTATGATTTCAATATAAAACTAAGAAAATGATGTGATCTCAATATAAATCACAGATACAGGCATTTGAGGATTCAATAAGAAAGAAGGTCATGCTCAACAGAGACCTTTTTGGATGCTCCTGTGGAGGGACTAATTAGAATAAGACTGAAAGAAATATAAAAGACAGGCAGTCCTAAAATGACCTTACAAGAAGTGGTGAGAAGAGAAATGCATAGCTTTTTATTTTCGGTGCATAAGAAAAGCAAAGCCTAAGCCTTTGTCAAGTATGACCCCAAACGGAAGTGATTGAAGGGCAAGGATTTATGTAGCCATCCCATTTAAATGGGATACAGCTTAATTTTTTTGTTGTAACAACCATCTCCTCTGCTAATAACCTTCAGAACAACCATTTACGTGGAAGAAACCACTTATAAATAGGAAATCATATAAGTTAGGAACTACCACTTATAAATAGGAAATCATATAAGTTAGGAACTATCTTAGGTTGCAATCTAATTGTTAGTGATGTCAAAGAGTTTAATCTCGTAACTGAAACCTGGTTAATAAATACTAGTTGATGAAACATAGAAACTAATGTAAGGAAACAGTTATGTGAACTAGAGTCAGGCTGAAACCCTGCTGTGGGTCCCAAGACCCACCAAGGTGGCGCACTTAAGGTTGGGCGAACCCTAAACGGGACATTTTGGTCAATTTTCAGCCCTAAATAGCTGCTGAATATTAATTTCAGAAATTAGTTTTAATTTTCGGAGTCCAATTTGTTTCAAATTCTTAGTTTGAACTAGTGGTCAAGTTCATGTCCTAAGGAGTGTTTCTTTTAAGTAGGACCCTTATAGATAATTAAGTCTTTATTTCAAGAAGAGATCTTTCAATTTATGTGGTTGTTATGTAGTTGTAAAGGGTATCCTAACTTGTGAAGGAAGCCCTAGTTGAGTTGGTTTCAAAAAGTCTTAGTTAAGAGTCTCTCAATTAGAGTTAAAAAGATTCTTTCTTTTTAATGTAAGGCTATAAATAAGACATTTCTATGATTGTAAAAGTTAGTCTGCATTGAATAAAGAATGGAGTTCTCTTGTGGGAAATTGGGTCATGACCACCAAAGGAGGGCCACGGCTGTTGTTCAAATATTCGCCTTCCAACAAGCATGGTGGGAGATCTCACCAAGATCTCCGTTTTTTGGCTAACCGAGACAAGATGGGAGTTGAGTTCTAGGAAATGAGATATCTCGCTTGAGATCTCGCCATATCTTGCTAGAACTCTCAGTTTTCACCCTTTTTATGCGGAGTTCAGCTGGATTTTCACTTGCAACTACTCTTAGCATATCAACACCACCAAAGGAAGATCAATCATTCTCTGCTTGTCTTATGAACTTATGAGTTAATGACTTATATAGAATTTCTAATGGTTGTATAGATGGAATTTTGAGTATATTTAAGTTATTTGATGTATTTGATACACTTGTTTTTCATTTATATGCCTAAAAGATTCAATATTAAATGTTGTCTAACATTGACAGTTGAGTCAGTTTCGAAAAATCTTAGTAGAGTCTCCCAATTAGAGTTAGATAGTCTGCATTGAATAAAGAATTGAGTCCTCTTGTGGGAAATTGGGTCGTGGCCTTCTTGGGAGGACCACAGCGAGTTCAGATATTCTTGCATTCAATTGCAGCAGCCAAGTTTCAAGATCCAGCAACTTCCATCCTCAACAGCAGCATACAAAGCAAGTCCCAGCCCCCTTCCACCACCTCCAGCCCAATCGCAGCCCCTCCCATCCCTTTCGGAAACCCCACCCACCCCTCCATTGCAGCCCTTATTCCCCTCTTCCCACCCCAGCCAGCACCCTAAATCCCCTCTCCCACCCCAGCCAGCACCCTAAATCCCCTCCCCCACCCCTCTTCTACCCAGCGGCTTCCCCTTCCCCTCTCTTTTCTCAATTGACCCCCTCCCACCCCCTTTTCTGACTTGGGGATCCAATCCCTTTCCATAACCCTAAAATCTTCCCTAAACCTTACCAAAAACAAGCCAAATTATCTCTGTTGTTTTCCTAACAACGTTAGGTGATGTGAACCAAAATTCAGCCCCTGGCTGGACCCCTCGAGTTGGGCCCCAAAGCCACCCATCCCTAAATATTCGTATGTTTTCCCACATAACCTAAACCCATTACCATCACAACTCCTGCCACCCATTTAGGTTTTGTTAATTCCCATTATATGCAGAAGATTTAACCATACTATCCATCATTCCATTCTGATTTGATAATTAATTGCTAGAACATTCTGGGCAGACCCTCAATCTTAGGGAATCAAATCAAGAAACCCTAACCTTAAAATTGGGTTTTACATCGCTAAAGTAAATTTTACCTCTCAAAGTTCACCCCAAGGGAATATGGTAAAACCCTAACTTTTCCCTACCCACCAATTTGGATCCAATTTTATCTCCTTGTCCTTCCCTACAAATCATAACTACCTCAAAACCAACCCATATCAATTCTAACTTGTCTCTAGGATCTCCCATAAATTCTTAGAGATCCACAAACATCCAAACCTACCCATCATATTTTAGAATAATCATTTGGTGGAAGATTCTGGGTCTACCTTTAATTTTAGGGAATCCATTCAAGAAACCCTAACCCTAAAATCAAGTTCACATCAAACAGCCACTAAAATTTCCACAAAATCTCCTCCTTACGGGGCCCCCACAAAATGTTGCAGAACATACAACTGCTGGAATATCTTCTCAACAGAGGCCTATAGGACCCACAAACTCTCTCCAGAAATAAATAAAAGATCCCCAGCTGCTGGTTGATAATATTATATTGGCGAAATGTGGGCTCAAGAATAACCAAGTGTCAGGTTTCCTAAGAGTTACATCCAAGTCCCTTGTGCAACAGAGCCCAGAGTGGGTTTCTTCAGTCCAAAACAAGGTTCTGATGGTTGATACTTTTTTAGCTCAGAAGGTCAACTGTGGGGTCAAACTGCTGATGGTCAATAAGCAATTTGACATATTTTTAAAATGAACTTCTAGATAGAGTAAGTCACCACAAAGCTCGCCTATAAATTCAATCAATTCATATTTTTAACAGGGGGCCCTTGTAATAGTGCTCCAATAGTTAGGTAAAAGTTCCTATCTTCTTTTTCGGACCAACCCCCCCCCCTTTTTTTTTTTGCTGTGCGTGTGTGAGGGAGGGGGGTGAATATAACCCTGGATTACAGGGGTAGTAGGAGGATCTTTTCTAAGAATGCAGCAAGCAGTCTGGGCTCAAACCTTGCTGTTTGGGACAAAATCTTAAAGGACAGCAGCGACTTGGGGCTTGTAACCCTGCGGTTCAAGTCTGGAATTCAAGAAGTGCAACTTAACTTTCTGGAATTCAAGAACAACAACTAAACTGTGTTCTACACTCACAGTAGGTGAATTAGGGATTTGGTTCCTTCCTGCCCAGGTCTGAATTTCAACAACAGTAGCTACATCACACTCAAAATACCCTGCAAAACCCTGCAGCTACGGCTGGGTTTGTCTTTCAATCTTGGGTATTGAAAGAAAGGATTTTGGGTTAGGTTTAGGGTTCAGCCAGGGCTCAGCCAGGGCTCAGCCAAGGGGAAAACCAACGAACTTAAAGGTGCAAGGGTTTAGGAAATGGTTTAGGACTCTTCAAGGTATTGGATAGGGTTAGGGTTTAGAGGCAAGGTAGAGAAAATCCAGGAGAAGGAAATCCTAAAAGAGTTTAGAGTTTGGTCGAGAGGTTAGGGAGTAATGAGCATGGTAGAAGATCTCGCTCTCGAGAGAGATCTCGCCACCTTGAAAAAGAGAGATCTCGATCATCTCGGTGAGATCTCGGTCGAGATATACAATTTTTTGGCGTCAACTCGGTGGCCCATCTCGGTGGGTTTTAGGGTCCCAATTGGGTTGAAACTTGGTATTTAGCTTATTTAAGGCCTTTTGAACACGTTGGTGGCCTTGGATTTGTCAGAAACAACCCTATGTATGATTTCTAAGTCTACCCATAGTGTGAAACCGAAATGTAGTAGGATTAGGGAATGCAATGTTATACAACATGTAATATAGAACCTTTAAAGCATATAAATGAAAAGCAAGTATATCAAATGCTTCAACTAACTTAAATGTTATCAAAATTCCATCCATATGAGTATCACAATCTCAATTTTCAAGAATAAATAATTATACAACCATTAGAAGTTCTATATAAGTCATTAAATCATAAATTCATAAGACAAGTAGAGAATGATTGATCTTCCCTGTTGTAGATGTGCTAAGAGTAGTTGCAAGTGAAAATTCAACCAAAATCCACAAAAAAAGGCAAAAATTGAGAGTTCCAGCGAGATCCAGGGCGAGATATAGCGAGATATGGCGAGATCTCGAGCGAGATATACCAGCTCGCAGATCTCGACCTCCATCTCGTCTCGCCAAGGTGAAAAAACGAGATATCTCGCGAGATCTCCCACCATGGTAATGAGAGTTTAAGTGGAACTAGGGTTTAGGGTTTCTAGGGGAAAAAGATAATTGCAGAAAAATCCTAAACTAATGGAATGCAGGTTTACTAATAAAACTAAAAGTAGGAATGAGGTGGAGGGAAAGGTATGATCCTACAGAGGGAAGGAGGGGATGAATGGGGTTGGGATCTAGGGTTTTAGGTGGGAGAAAGGAGAACAGGGGAGTCTTGAGTGGGGTGCAAGAGGGTGGGAAGGGGTAAGGGAAGCGCTAGGATTGTACTTACTTGGACAGGGAGACTTGGGGTTGCAGGATTGCTGGGATTAGTGTTGCTGTCACAGGCTTCAAGGAGGGGGAATGAATAATTGCAGAACTCTCACACTCACACTCAGCCGTGGGGTTCCTCTAGGGAGCCCAGGACTCTACTCTTCCTCCAAAACTGTATTCTTATTCAATAATCAAGCTGAATCGTTTACAAGGTATGAGGGGCTATACATAGCCTTATTAAATTGAAGGAAAGTAACTAGGGATCGAAATAAAACATATTTTCAAATTATTAAAAAAAAAAAAAAAAAAAAAAACCAACTTGAACTCAACTTAGGAAACCTACTTGGACTCAACTTCGGGAATCCAAATTGGATTAGAATTCCCTAGTACAACTACTCTTAACTTTCTAAGCTAGAAAAGATCAACTTTAACAAGGAATCGTACTTGAAATTAGATCCCAACCAAGACTCCTAACTACATCAGGACTCTCACAACTAACTCAATTAAGAAAATAATAGATTCTACTTTGACCCCAAGAAGGGATAATCAAATGACCAAAATACCCATTAGGGCATTCGGCCAGCTCTAAGTGCTGCATGGAATGGGGGCTGTTTTGGGCCCAAAATATGAAGTGGCCCACACTTTCTGACCCAGATTACATCAGGGTGACAGCATGCTGTGAAAGATGTAGTGAGACATGAATATTTACCTAATCCACATCAATGTGTTGAGGCAAGTCTTTTGAACTTTCCCTACTGATAAAAGTAGCTGGTTCCCCGACCTGGGATACAAAGGATGGAATCTCCTCAAACAGCACTAGGATTTGCCACGTGGCATGTCAGATTAGATGCAGTTATGCGGACATTTAGCTCACATGTCAACTTTCACCCCCAAACAAGAGTTACCCAAGAAGACTAAGAGAGATCAAGCAGTGGCTAAAGTACCAGTAGACGTGGATGGAGATCAGTAGGAAAGCATGGAATGCAGTTAAATCACCTAAAGCCTATTAATAGAAATAAGCATTGGATTGGGTTATGTATGTCTTGGGAACATAATATGGCTATAGAATCTACAGACTAAGCATAAAAGACTAGTTAAGTAAATGCCTTTTTTCTTTCAATCAGTATTAAGTCTTTTAGTTAGACTGGATTCAATTCTATGTTCGATCCTACTTTATGTTAGTTTTTTTCACTATTTTAGTCCATAGTTTTACATAGTCCATAAAGATTTGATTTAGCCCGCAAATCATTACACCTCTGACCAAACAACAGGCCCTCAGGGATGGCGAGGTTCACCCTTGGAAGGCTTATGGTATCCTATCCAGCTACATGGACTACGGATAGATACATTCGATCAAGAAGGCTACAGCCTTCATTTGTTGTCTTTGAGTATGCGATCAACTGACTTGGTTGCAGATGAACCAGACACTAGGGTATTCAAAAAGGATTCTTGGTGTAAAGGATCTCATCCTATTATAAGTCCAGAGAGTTTTCAACCAGCCGTTTTGAGAAACAAAAATGAAATCCCATGCCAAAACAATAGGGGGTAGACATAATTAAAAGAATTTGAAATACCATCCCAAGCCAAAACAATAGGGGGTAGACATAATTAAAAGAATTTGAAATACCACGGACTTAAACTTGTCACAGTTCAAATACAGTATCAACGGCAAGTTCCCAAACATAACCAAGAAGCAAAAATTCAAAACAAAAGATAAGCAGCCATGCACTCAATAAAATAAACAAAACAATGTAATACCTGTAGTATTCTCTAATTGCAGATATAGACATCTCTCGCAGATGCTCTTCAGGCAAAACTTTTTCTGATGGAGCATTTTGTGCCATGGAAGATCCCTGCATGCGTATGGCAGGTGAGGTTGCCATTGGCCTATCAAATGTACGATCTGCATTCCTTAAATCCCGGTTCCCGAAATAAGAATTTCGTTCTGAATTTGACTGATCATAAGCAGCGGGACGCATGAACCTATCCGGGGTGTATCTTGGCATAAGGTCCTCTCTCGAGTTATAAGATGCCAACTCAGATACAGAATTATAACCATTTGGGCCAGCTGTCATTCTTCTGGAATCTCCACCGCTAGGAGAAAGATCTGCACTGGGGATAGTGGAAACCAATGGCTGCCCTCTCATGGACATACCCCTAGCAAGACCACCTTGAGGACCAAGAGTAATAGAATCATCATCAACAGGCCTTTGAGGCAAAGGGACTGACAACGTCCTCTCATAATGTCTATCCTCAAATCGTACGTCTTGACCACCAAACCCACGGGCCGGTGGCTGCATCCCACGGAAACCACCCATTTGGGAACTTGGGGAAGGCAGTACGTTTGACCCTCTCATACCAAAATCCATTGGTTGCCCCCTTCTCGATGAGGAATTATTGCTTGAACCACGGGCCAGCCGACTTGCTTGAGCTTGCCGTTCTTGAGCTGCATCTCTGTGCACTTCGTCAATCTTTTTTGGCCCCTCAACTTTTCTTCTTTGTTGCCATTTGTTTTTTCTAAGATCAATGGCATCTTTCAACATGAACCTCACTCTAGAAGATAACTTCATGTTGTTAGATAATTTCATCATCATGTCAAAATAAGCATCCATATGTTCCTTGGCTTTAGCATGGTCAATTATCTCCCCAATAGTGCTCATTAGCTTGCATAAAGCTTCAACATGCTCTTCATCAGGATTCTGATACTGTCCCAACAGTTTCTTTATGCATTCATGCATTATTCTCTCAGTCAACATCTTCTTCTTGTATAATTCCCCAATCAACCGAATATTACCCAGCATTCGCCTTCTTGCCTGGACCTTCTTCTCCTCTCTTACCTCTTCAGACATTTTAACTTCACCTTCTTCTTCATCTCTGTCAGCTTCTGCTTGCTCCCTTTCCCCCCTCTCAAATTCCTCCTGGCACTTATTCAGAAGCAATCTCTTAAAGGTGATCTTCTCATTGTCCTCATTAAAAAAATCCGGCAATGCACTGGCAAGATGGAAACAAAAGTTTGCATACATTTCACAAAAATGTGGTTCCGTAAGAGCTTTATCAAAGATCTGGGCAATGACACCACTAAGAGTGCCAGCATTGTCAATGTTAACTTCTTTTACTTGCTCAAAAAGCTTATCAAAGTTCTGAGGAGTCAACTTATTAAGAATAGCTTTCAACTGTCTTTGCTTGCGTTCTTCCTCATCAGAAGTTTTTCCAATCATATATTTCTTCTCAGCCTTGTGCATCATCTGCGAGGGAGTCTGAGGTGATGGAATCAAACCTTTAGCACGTTGCCACCTGTCTGCGTCAGAGTTATTTCTCTGTATACCTCCCTGAGGAGCAAGGGAATGCAATGGCCCCAAAAGAATCCCACCACCATATTGGGGAGATGGTAGTCCTCGTGGATCCCTAAGAACACCATGAATTCCACCTTGACCAGGTCGAAAACCTACAACAGCACCTCCATGAGGAACATCAAGACGTAGGTCTCGTCCTGAAGCAAAAGGTCCAGGTGATTTCCATTTATCATCATCAGATACAACACTCCCACGGCGGTCAGCCCGAGAACCCCCACCTGGCCTATCTATGACTCTACCAACAGGTGGATGTGATTCACGATCAACAATATGAGATAAATTGAGTGGACCGCTCATCAGGGCTTCCGCTATGTCAAATCCAATTTCAAAACATGCAGGAAGATCAGTGAATTTTTCTGCAAGGGTCAGCAGAAAATCTCTAGAATACTTCTTTTTGCCCGTAACTTCATTTCCATCCTTCCCATCATCTGATATTCTGAGCTTTGGAGTAGAAATGTCAGCTGCATCTTCCCAATCATCTGGCTCAGCTTTCCCTAGCCCATCCTCCTCACCGGCTACAACACCCATCTCAGTATCAGCCACAGGTGCCTGTTTCACATCAGAACTGAAATTGCTGTCTACACTTTCTTGACAAATTGCAGCATCTTCCTTGCCCTCTGGACCCTTGTATGCATTATAAAGATCAGAAGTAGCTCCAGCTGCATCTGCATTCTTGAGAATGTCTTTCCTCTTCTTCTTCCCCCTTGCAGCTGTGTTCTTTGACCGATTTGCTTCTAAATTCTTATCCTTGGGAGCCAATGCCTTACTGTATACTGGTCCTCCATTAGTATTTTCTGTGTTTCTCCCCTCACCCTTCCAGGTAATTTCAGGTGAAAGAGGCCTTGAACCAGTAGTTGCATCCTGATGAGAGTTACCAGATCCCATAAAAGCCAGATCTTGACTATTAGTGCTGTCACCCCTTCCAATGGACACATTCATGGATGAAGAATTATCTTTGAGAGATGTGGTTTCAGCAACAACAGAATCAGAGGATGTGGTAGCAGATTTTACCAAGTTATCAACTGTTCTGTCAACCTCAGAAATGGAACCTAAATCTTGAGTCAACTCCTGTTTGTTTTCAACAGATTGAGAATCCTTATCACCAACAATTATTTCTTCATCCTTGAAGGACTCAACCTGAAATTGTTTACTGACTTCCACAGAGCCAGAAAGAGTAGATCCTAAAGGCATTTCAACATTACTGTTACCTTCGTGTGGCACTTCAGATAATTTAGACTTCCCTTGTTCCCGTGCAGTACAAGCATCTTGTTTCACACTATCAGCAGCATCCAAGCTATCAGAGGCAGTTCCATCAACAGACAAGCCTGGTGATTCAGAGGGGGACACCTCTCCAATCCAAACACTATCTGCCAACGCTTCAGAAGAATCTTTACTGCCTGCATTGATATCTGATACAGGTTCCTGGATAGATTCTGCAGCACTTCCAGAGGTTCCTACTGGACCAGAAGCTGTTTTACCTTCTACAGTTTCTGACATTCCATCCTGCAATGAATTACCATTCTCCAAACTCTGAGAATGCAAGCTCAAGATAGAGGTTGATGACCCAACAACCTCTGCTGGAGGAGAAAGCATGACATCAGAGTGTTTAGCAACTTCTGTAGAAGTCTTTAATGAAGATGGCTTCACACTAGCTGCAGATTCAAATGTATCTGCCTGCAACAAAGTCATTGTCCACAAGTTAATGCAAGAAAAATTGGACGGCATGATAAAGCATGTAGCATAATACCTGGTTCAGCAGTTGCACATGTCGCTGATCTTTGTTCCCAGGCTTCTTCTGATTAACCTTAATAGAATCTAATCTTCTGACAGATTCTACCCTTCTGCCTTCAGCGTTGGATGCAGTAGATACCAACTCCTCAGGAGGGACAGTGCTTGTGGAAGAACTAGGGGTTGCTGCCCTGTTCACTGATGAGACAGACGTAGTAACTAAGTATCTAGTTGAGGCAGGCAAAGCAACGGAATCTGACAGTTGGACAGAGCTATCACCAGCCACGTCCAAGTCCTTCTGTGCAATACTCAAGCTAGCTTCCCCAGGTGGCCTCACCATTCCAGATGAATCACTCTTCCTCACAACAGGTGAAGCAATTGACACCAAAGAGGAACCAACTTTTTCTGTCACTGAACCAGAAGATGGCTTAGGTGTCACCTGGGCTGAAGTTAATGGAGCAGAAGATACAAGCAATTGAGCATCATTGACATGTTCCAAATTTGAGATCCCAGCACCACCATGGACCAGAGGTCCAACCTTGGTAGGCAAGGCACCAAGAGAAGAGGCATTCATAAATGAGAGATTCTGCGGGCCTTGGCTGCCTGGATAATTAAATCTAGCTGAAGCAGAACTAGGAGTCATCTGGTTAGTAGTCAAGGGAAGAGAAGTTTGACCCTGTAAATACATGGGAGGAGGATTAAAAGAGCCTGGTTGTATAGGAGAATAGTAGTTTATTTGATGAGAAGGATTAAAAGAAATTGGCTGGGATTGTGGAGGCACACTAGGATGCGATCTTGAGCCTGTTGATCCACCATCCAGATGGGATTCTGTTCTTTTATCAAAACTCAACTCTTCATGAGTCTCAGGGTGAGTTATTTTGACAGGTTTGCGAGTACCACCAAACTTTCCACCCTGCTGTTGTGCAAACTGTGGGGCAATCCCAACTCCAAGGTTTTGCAACGGAGAAGAGAGCTGATGATTCAATTGAGGAAAATTCAGGTTCTGGCCCTGATGCATCAAAGCTGGAGGCTGCAATGGATGAGATTGGAGACTTGAGACAAACACCTGCTGCTGGACTTGAGAAGCATTTCCCACTGGCAATTGCACAGGCATTTGGAGAGAAATGGGTGCCTGAGATGGAATCTGTGCATTGGGAGCACCAAATGCAACAGAGACTTGTGGCTGCTGAAATGGCATCGGCTTCCCAGGTACAGTGTGAACAGACAACTTCTGCAATGCTGGGGTGGCATGTCCAGATGGAGGCTGTGCATGAATATCCTTTTTTACCAGCGTTGGAGGCTGAGAATCTGCAGAATTTGCTTGGTTGACAGTACCCAAATCCTTCCTCAGTTGCTGTTGCTTTGGGGGTGTAGGGACTGGCAACGTAGGCACAGCTTTAGAAGAATCATGCCGCGCCTGCACAATAGAAGAATATTCCAATTATGGTAAGACTCTCTTTGGTGGTTTACCATATACAGGGGAAATATTCTGTTATTCAACATCATGCAAGGAATAGAAATATACAATCGGCAACGGTTGAGCAAAGATGATTACGGAATGGTCATTCACTTTTTCCCAATAGCAACACCATTTAGTGTTGCCAACCATATTCTAAGTCCGACAACATATCTAATGCAGATATGCCAGCTTCACGTACAAATTAATCAATTAAAATAAGTAATTCACCAAATTTTCAAAAATGATATTTTGGCACTCAAATTCTCAATAAAATCATATTAGCAGTACAATGGAAAGTGCTCATGGAAGTCAGGATGCATAACCTAAAAATTTCCCCCCGTCCACTTCTACCTCCTTTATAAAGCATGAAGTGAACTTGTCTCTCCTCTCAAAAAGAAAACCATTTACTCAAAAAGAAGCACCTCCCACCACAAGCTCACTAATAACTCAAATAGCTTCTCATCATGAATTTACCTGGTCACGTTTCTGTTCATCCAAATTTGGAGGTGCTGAGCTGGTCCTTGCAGGTATCTACAAGCAAAAAAGGCATACAATCCTCCCATACTAAGAGAAATACTAAGACTTATTGGGGGGGGGGGGGGGGGGGGCAGTGCATGGCTGCACAAAAACCAAAATACATTGAAAATTAACTCATAGCCAGCATATCCCAGCGCAAATGTAAAAGAAAACTTTACCTGCATTCCATTCACAAAACCAGGACCAAAGCTGCCAAACTGAAGGGAGAATGCATTTAATGCATCAACTGCAAACGGCATTCCAGCAGTTGTTATGACAATAGAAATTTAGGAAATCAGAACCTCTAACAAAAATGTTGCTTGAAGTTCAGGGGCAATTGAGATTGCACCAAAAAAACCAAAATGCTATAACAATGAGGAGATGCAATCTCACTCAATCGACAGTTAATTTTATACAGGAGCAAAAATAGAGTTACCTTTAGCAGGTGTTGCAGGCACAGCCGAACCCAGAGCTGCCACAGATGTTTGAGATGCCGGAGCCTTTGGAACTGGTCTGGTACTTCTTGTAGGGGCCGAATCAGTTGGCTTAGGGGGAGCTCGGGAGTTCGGCGCATCAGAAACTCCTAACGAACACCATTACAACACACCTTACAATAAAAAACCAACTCAACCAAATGAAATGAAAAATAAAAAATAAAAAAGCACATGTGTACCATGTAACGGGGTTTGTACAGGGGCACCATTCTGTACAGCAGTTCTAGCAGAAGCATTCAACTCTGAATTCGCACTTGTGGTGCTCACCCTAGATTGTCCTCCTTGTGCATTATTACTAACCTTCTTAGAGCTGAAAGAAGAACCAAGAGCGCCTAGGCGTCAACAACCATGAAGAAATGAAGTATATATAAAAGTAAAAAGCCCTAATATGTCGATTAAGTTCCCATTACAAATATAGCTAAGAGAATACAGAGAAAGGAAAGCAAGCACCTTCGGTTCCCCGACAAAGACGAGTGAGTCGATGGTGGAGGGGCGGTTCCACCGCCGCCTCGCCCGCCTCCTGCTGAGAAATTCCTCTGCTGACCGGAGCTCCCGGATCGACCAGATTTTCTGAACTGGGACTCGCTCTTCTCAGACCTAGATTGATTAGAGGACATAAATCCGAACCCTTGTTCCTCTGCTATTCTCTGCAACAAACAACCACAAACCCAAGCCAAGACGATCACCGATCAAACTCATAAAACTAACACAACCAAATCCCCAACTAAAAAAAATCCAGCATTGCAAACAACCAAAATCCAAGAATGGAAATATTCGGATTATAATAAATGAAAACTGAAATGTTGATTCTAAATTTAACCAACAAAGGGTTTCATCGATTTACCTTTTTAAGTATCAAAGCAAAGAACTACACAATGAATAAATTAGGGTTTAAACCCTTCAAAACGGAAGATATAGATTGGCGGGAATCATGACGCCACACAGAAAGAAGAAGAGAAAGAGACGACAATGGAAGTATGAATGTCGAGAACAATAGTCGAATCAATCTGTTGTTTTTGGCACAGAAGGTGAGAGAAAGAGAGAGAGTGAGACACAGTGAAATCTCGAGAGATAAAAATTAAAAGATAAAAGAAAGATCGGAATAGAAGAGAGAGAAAGAGAGAGAAATAGAGAGAGAGAGACGTGGAAGGAGAAGGTCAAAAATAGGTTTTTAAGGAGATCGAAGGGTCGCGATCTTCGATCGCTGCGATCTCTTTTCTGATCATTAGATCATCAGATATCTGGTCCACGTGTCATATAATGAAAAAGGGACGTTTTTTAGGTAATAAATTAAATTATTAATTAAAACTTTTTTTGGTAGAATTATTAATAAAATTCCTTATAAGGAAATGAGAATTAATCCCTATATAATTTTATATTTCGGAAAATATAAATTAAAAAAGAATTACACGTGTCCTATATAAGCGCATAACCCTCACTTCTTTTTTTCTTTTCTTTTTTTCACAACCCTTCCAATGTCGAAAGCCATGTAAAATCCAACTGGACATGTGCTGCAAATTAAACCATGAAAAACGCATCTGGGTAAAGTTGGGGATTTCTAAGTTATTTTATAGGATATTACTATATGCCCCTCTTTTTTTGGTATATTTTATAAGATATATTACATATGTAACCCTCTTTTTTTTGGGCAAACCACATATATATATATATACACATCAAATTTGCAACACTTATTATTATTATTTTTTTTTTCAACAGGAACTCTATATATATTTTTTCTTTTGGGAGGAGACTGGAGATATTATATATCTGTAGAATCGAACCCACGACGTCGCCACTGAAAAATATGAATCCTACCACTCCACCAACCTCTTACTTTTTTTTTTTTTTTTTTTGCCTACCCCTGTTTATAAACCGGTGGTTCGACCCGGGTCGCACACCTGGCGGTGGTGGGTGAGTCTCCCAGCGGGGATTTTTTGCATCCACAAGGATTCGATACTGGAACCTTGCTTACTAACTCTTATTATTTTGATTTAATGGTTGAAACTTATCTGACTAAATAAAAAGAAAATTTATTCTATTCCAAGCATTATTTTTAGCTGGAATGGCCACCATGGTGGATTTTTAAACTTTTTCTAGAAAGACACTTTTAATTCTCTCTCAATATGCAAAATACCAACACTAGTTCCGAAATTTCGATTGGAGAAAATTTTTAACATTAAAAACAATGGATAGTGATGCGTCCAAATTCTGTTAAGCCGCCGGACTTCTTGATGTAATCCTATAAAAAGAGTTAAACGTGGCCCGATCGTGGGGTCGGGAGGCCACCTCCGAAGCTTAAGTCAAGAAACTGGACTGATCACAAAGGCTCTGGCTAATTGCAGAGCATAAGAATAATGAATACGTAATTGGGAAACGATTCAGATACCTGATAGATTGTACGTCCTTGGTTTATATAGATTTTACCTCTAATCCTCGATCGTTGAGTGAATTCTTGATCCTCCTTAGTGGCCGTCCGATCTTAGGGTTTTTCCCTAGATACTCGGGGCCGTAACCAGTTTCCAATCTCGTCATGATTCTTTCACCGCTTTGCTAGTAGAGGCCTTTTACAAGTCAAGTTCACATACCACAAAATTCGGGAAGCCATACCGGATTATTAACTAGAAGATGGCGCCCTTATGATTGATTCATTAGGTCTTGATAGGCCCTGGTCACGGTTTGACCGGGCCGAATAAAGTGATCCCGGTCTAACAGGTTCTGTGCAATTTATATCGTATCATTTGCCCTACAGGCCAAACGTTCGGGCAACATTGCGGAATGTTTGGTCTGGATCGAGATGCTTACCGAGTGTAAGTGAGTACGGGGCGTCTCTTTCAGCCAAAATATCTTTGCATTTAATGCCCCGACATCTTTTTTCCGGTGAGGTGCCATCGAAACTTTCCGACGCCTCATTGCTTGTGCGTTATGGGCCACGTGTTGATTGAAGAAGCATGCATATTACATCCTGTTGTCCAAACCGTTGTGTCTCGAATTTTTATCATCATGGTGAGGGTTTTTGAATCGTCAAGGGTTACAAGCCGTCGATGGTTTGCAATATTGGACTTTAGATTTTCTCCCTTTGAATCGATGCGTGCTCCTGTCCGCCAATAGAATTCATCCTTGTCTATTCTTTTGTATTTTGCATCTATAAAAGATTCTTTCTTCCTCATTTCATCTTTTCACTTCCTCACGTTTCTTTAGCAGAGCTTTCGCCTTGTGTCTTTCCAATTCCAAACTGTAATCCAAGCTTTATCTCTCTAGCTTTCTTGGGGATCACAAGTAAGTTTTTCCTCTTCTTACTTTTGCTTTTTCCTTTTTCACTCCAACTTCTCCTTGTTTCGTATTTTCTTTTCAATATGGGTAACGGTAAAACTTCAAGCGATGACTTTGTCTCTCGTATGGTTTCGGGAAGAGATTTTGCTGAACAGAGATCTCCCACAGTTTCTGTTGAGCTTTCTGGTGATCAAGGCCATAGAGTGACCAATAACTGGACTTAATCTATCCATGTTGCCCCTAGAGATCCTCCTGGTAATGCCCCTTAACTCGAGGGACTTACTCGAAGAGGAGGAAAGCTACTAGGAAGCCTACAGCTGGGAGTTCTTGGCCGTCCAAGCGTTCTTCTACTAGGCCCTCAGATTATAAGTCTTCAGTTCGTCCAGCAGACGTTAGCAAACTTTACTCTGATTATTCGATTCCTGTTTCCTGTTTTCTTCCCGTCCCGAATGATAATGAGAGGGCTGACTCTAACCCTCTTGGAGAATTTTCTCTCTATGATGATTCTTTCAAGAGTGGGGTTCAGAACCCGTTTTACTCCCCTTTTATTGCTGAAATTCTTACCCATTGGGGTATCGGTCCGGGGATGCTTCTCCCTAACAGCTGGACACTCATCATTGGTTATCTGGGGCTCTGCCATGATCTCAGGCTGACCCCTTCCTTGGGCTTTTTTTGCCATTTTCATGTTTTAAACAAGTCGAACCCCCCAGGATGGGTGTTTTTTTTCTAAGCGCTCGAGGTTGATCTAAAATGGAAAGGGGGAATCCTTGCAGAAGGTACCTGTCCCTCCAATAATAAGGGTGGTGAGAAAATTTTGTCTTCTGTAAGGTTCCCGATTCTAATCCCATATTTCCGATGAAATGGAACCTTAGGGATTCCTATACCAAAATCAACCATTTGGTGATCCCTTCCGATAGCGATATTGAGGCGATTCGGGCCATCAAAGCCATTCCCTGGCGTTCTGAAACCCATGGTCATGCCATGGAGTACGAAGCAGTCCTTCGCTACTAGGGTTTGAGCCATGCTGAGCGCTCAAAAACCTTCTGCTCTTTTCCTTTGTACACATATTTACGATATTGTAGTGACTAGTCTTTCGTTGTTATGCAGTGCCTCCTAGGTTCGATCGTCATGCCATTAAGTCATTGGCCCAACAAGGGTTTGCTGCTGCTGAGGAGAGAGTCCCTCATAAGCCGAGAGGAGACGCTCCCGAAGGTGCCCCTTCCCCGAGGGGGGTAATCCCCCTGAAGGGCCTCCTGAGAACTAGGCAAGACCATGCTGCCATGGGGAAAGGGCCAGTGGAGATTGAGGAGTCCACTCATGATGATGCCGCTCTTGTCCGAAGAAAACGAGTGCTGATTGATGACACAGCTTCTAAACATAGGAAGATTTATCAAGAGGAGATCTATGTTCCTGGCTGGAAGGTGAATCTCCATGATGCGAGATACCGATGCGTCTGTTGATTGGGCTATCAACGCCCGTACCCCGTGCGATCGGAAGTTTTGAGTGACATGCCGGATGAGGAGTTTGTGAACTCCAATATCAGGTACGTCCTGTCTTTTTACTTCCTTGGGTTGATTCTTCTGTCGCTTACCGACTTGTTCTCTTGTTTGTTGATATAGAGTTCTTACCGAATGCTTTCATCGCGAGATGGAAGCAAATTTGAGAGTCGGCCGTCTTAGGGAGGAAGTGAAGCGTAGCAATGCTACCGTTGAGGAGAAAATCAAAGAGATTTCCTAGAGGGAAGAGGAGATAGAGCGTCTTCGTCTTACCGCAGGGGAGCTTATCATCGCCAAGTCTCGGTTGGAAGATCTTGAAGGCAAAGCCTCGATTTCTAAGGCCAAAATTGATTGTCTCTCGAGAGAGAAAGAAGAGTTAGAAAAGAGGCTTGAAGCTGTTACTCTTCCATAGGATCCCGAAGATCTGCAGCCTGAGGTTCGGAAGGCCTGTGTTCGGAAGTATTTGAATAGCATTCCGTTTAGCAAATTGCTCAGTCGGTACAATGTGGTTGCTTTTCGGGAAGGTGTTAATGAAGTATGGAAGAACATCCTATCAGTCGACCCTACCTTCCCGATTGAAGAGTATAGGGACCTGGTTTATGAGGAGACTTTTGAGGATCTTCATCAACCTATCCTTGATTGGGTTGCAACGAAGAACAATCCTCCTCCGGCTGATCCTAGCACTTCCGAAATTGAGTAGTTTTTGGACGATGAGCCTCAAGTTCCTGCTGAGGGGGAGGTCGTGGCAAATAATGCTCAAGTTCCCCCTGAAAATATTGAAGAACAGACTCCCGAAGCCGCCGATGATGAAGTTCTGCACTCTTCCGCCAATTTGTAGATTCCTTATCAGTATATATATATATTGTAAGGGTAGACCCTCCCTTTCGGGTCTTAGACTTTTAAGATGAAATCTTTCTTAGCTTATTGCTTGCTGTCGTTTGTCCGTGTTCCATAGTTTTCCGGCACTTTCGTTTAACTGAATATACTTCCATCAATCCGAACATAAACTGAAAGTCTTTTGGATTTATCGTTGTGTTATTTTGTTCTTCCACTGCCCCTTATTCAAAATATTTGAAGTTTTGGTAGTCGAACGATACTGCTCATTCAGGAAAGGTTTGTCCGTTTTATCATCTAGCGGTTAACGCGGATGACCCTTCAATTTTTCTTGGAATTTATCTTCATTGGGAAACGCAAACGTCACTCAGGTATTAATTGTCAACATCCACCCAGCCGGTATTCTATCTGGCATACCCTGGATGTGATCCACAGCCCGAAGATCCAGATCGAGCAGCCATGCCTCCCACATACACGATAACATAATCATGAACAATATAATCAATGTATAAAGTAAGCAATAAATAGATCAAATGAATAAGAAAAGATAATTAATTAGAGTGCGGAAATATCAAGTATCAACTTCACATAGAGATAATCTCAAAGAGAAAGAGTGATTAGAAGTCACTCCTTCAACAATAGCGGAAAAGTGGTTAATTAAGCTTAAATACAATCCGTGCCAAGAATAAATCCATAAGAGTCAGAGATAAAATATCCAAGTGATTACAGTCATCCAGGGAAATGGGGCCTACACATAGGTTTCTTCTATCCTAATGATTACTTCTTCATAAGTGTGGATGAAGTGAACCCAACGTGGCCGCTCCCTCACTAAGGTGGGGCTAACCCTGGTACCAACCATAATCCTCCTCGACACAGCAATCCTGACTCTCAGCGTAGCCATCACTCGAAGGGTAGTATGCGGGATCATAGCTCGGGTCGTAGGATGCGCCATCAAAATCTTCTATACCTGCAGGATAATCTAACAAATTGCACAAAGGAATGAGTTCAAAAGAACTCAGCAAGGCAAGTCGTTTCATAATACACAGTTCATTCTATACAAGTCACAGTATGATGCAATATGATATGAGACAATGATGAAAATATGATTCTAATCTTAAGTATGCTAGTCTCTAAGGTAGACATGCTTTAAGCCATAGCACCATACTTCTTTGGGTCTTTTGTCACTCCCCCTCAATCATAAGATATCTTGGGTCTGTCGTGGTAATTGGGTAAGGTCCTCATCAAGCCATGGTTGGGGATTTAGTCTCCGCTCTCTCACATCACCATTGGTATAAGTATTGGTGCATGTCGCGGCGAAGCCTAGCCCGATGCAAGTCATCTACTCAGTCGTATCATGTCAGATCCGGATACTTTCCCTATGGCACCGACCAACTCGGTTCCGTATCCTTCACACTAGAATCAGCGTATCCTATGGCACCAACCAACTCGGACTACGGACTCATCAACCCTATTGGGCATCCACAAATGGTAAACGGGAAGCTCTCACGTCCTCTCACGGGTTGGTTATCGGTCTTGAGAGCCTGTGAACCCAGGTCTATCCATTTGCAACCCTACCAATAAATGGCCCCTTTCGGGTATCCGCAATATGGTTTAAGTCCTCTCCCGGAGTGGATTCCGGTCTTGAGCGCCCATCAACCATACTCTACCACGGGTCGTTCGGTCTCAACAGGATAATCCTAACCATACACCTAGACAATCCTATGCATGTCATCCAACAACCCGGGAAAGCGTCGATGGACACCTTCGGAGAATATCCCATACTACTCCCTCCGATGTCCAAGGACAGAAGTGTCGAAAGGACACTTCCCAATCCCAAGTCATACGTAGTCAATCACAAGCTCAATCTCATCATATCATATTAAATCAATGATTCATCATATAAACAAGACACATCATAACATGATTGATCATCTATAAAATCATAAAGTACAATTGAACATGATATTCTAAATGATAGGTAACATTTTACTACTGATAAGAAAGCATATAATAGTCATGTATGGTAAAGGAATACATATAGGAACATAACCATTAATTTCTCATAATGTAAGCATGTTGATATAATTAACATACTTGAGTTAACAACCGTCCTTACCTTAATCGAGTTGTAAATAAATTCAATGATCACCAAGAATGGTCCCAAAAATCAGTGCTGGTACCCTAGACAACATACAAGTAGCATTAAAGAAGAAAGCAATCGAATCGGAGGTCAAATGAATCAATTCGGCTGAGTACAGGGGTGATCTCATATCTTGGTGGACTGGCTGGTCGATTTTCAGTCGACCAAGCAGTCGACCAAGACTTGTTATCCTCAGGGCAGAATTGAAACTTGGTCCGAAACTGACCTTCCGGTGCTCCGATCGACACGAAATTTGGAGGGCCTGTTTATAACAGTAAGAGGATACTACACACTAATTTCCATGATGATCCAACGGTCCAATCAAAAATGCCCAATTCGAAATCTTAGGTTCTATATGATAATTATCAAGAATCAAATTGGAATTGATTGAAATTGTAAAGGATGATGGGAATCAATCAAGTGAATGTTAAGAATCAAGTTAGAAACTTAATTTTATAATACTCTAAGCTTAACATGCATTTACATATCAGTTTTGAATCAAGAATAGGTTAATATTGAAAAGAATCAAGGTAATGAAGTGCAAGTAATCTTAATGGAATCATAACATAGCATGAGTGGGGGAGGATCAAGGAATTGAAAGGGGGGAAACTCATGGTTAAGTGTTTGCAAGGTTGCAGCACTTCAACCATGGTCTCAAGATCATAGATTGATAGAAAATGAATAGATTAGAAGAAGAATAGAAGGAATCATACCTTGAGTTGATGATTAATGTATAACACTAATGATTTGAGTCAAAGATCTTCCCAAACATCAAGAAAAAGCCCAAGAGAGTGTCCAACCTCGAGCTCTGGAGTGCAAATGATTAGTTTAGGTCCTCATTCACGAGTTCCAAAAAGTAGGGGCAAAATGGGGAGTGATTTAGTAAATTTTCCGATTCCATTACTGCTGGTCGACTGTCAGTCGACCAAGCAGTCGACCAAGACATGACAGCAACTTCAGGAGTGGATTCGGGAGGCTATACAGGGTCAAATCAAGCGGGGTTTTCTCCTACAAGTCAATCAACAAGTCTGGTTTCAGGAAATACCTTCAGATTGATCACGGGGTTCCAAGAAGTGCTTCAACTAATTCAATCTTCATTGATGCACAGATTTTCACTCAACACTGACAATGTGCTCAAGTAAGGGGCATCATTGTCAATGTCCATAGGTTCTGTATCAAGCATCGAATCATCCACTAAGAGGGCCCACAGGTCTCTTCTACCACCACTTCGGGTCTTCGGACCTGCAACAGTATAAAATCCGGGCCGGGTTAGGGTTAGGGTAAGGCCGGATTTTACATTAATGCTCTGATTGACAGTTGCATACTTGAGTTCGTCGTCTTCATAACTAGCACCTTCTCTACCACGTGGATAGATGCATTGTGTTCGAACCCATTATTTTTTCTTTTTTGAAATTCGAAAAGTTGCTTAATGTCCACCATTCATCATTTGCTGTATTCCAATCGTCGCTAGTTCTTAACCATTGATTTAGAAGCTTGAACCGCCGTTATATTGCTGCCATTGAATTTCCAAAAAACTTGAGACGTTGGATTTCCAAAACTTGAAACCTCACCATCTTGTTTCAACGTCTATTTAAACGCTTTGGCTTTCCCTTTTTTTTCCTTGTGTTTTCATTTTGGTTGTGCGAAGCTCTTCCGTTTTCTTGAACTAGAAACCACAATGCAAAACTTCATCTTGCTGGTTAATGGATCCCTCCGGTGTTTCTGCTACAATGTCCATGAAACACATTCCACGAGCAAAGTCTGGAGAAGAAGGCGAAGCGACCTCTTCAGTTCCAAGACCTCCCCCTCCTTCAACGGAGGAGATTTACAGGTCTCCTTGGAAACTGCGGCGTTCTGACTGTGTCACTGGCAGCTTTGGACGGGCATTGGAGTGGTGCACTCTTACCCAAACATCGGCCGAAAGCAAGGCTTTCGACTCTGTTCCTGACGATGTTTTTGTAAAATCGTTGGTGATGTGAGTCTCTTCTTTGAGATTACTCTTCGCTTTTTGTATATTTTTCTAAATCTTGCAAATCATTTGTTTGTTACAGGAGTACCGTGGATAACTTCCACAAGCAGACGGAGGCAGCTTACAGGATTGGAAAGATGCATTCCGAACTCTCTAGGCTTCGGGCAGAATATTTGTCCAAGGACCAGGAGATTGCACGCCTTCGGAATAGGCTTTGGGATGAGGTAAAGGTAAGAAATACTGAGATTTTAAATCTTTCTCAAGCCCTGGATGTTGCCAATGGTCAAATCTGTGGTTTCGAGTGAAGGGTAGTTAATCTCTCGGGGGAACTGAATAATTCCGAAGCCAAGGTGGAAGAGCTACGGAAGCAAATATTTCCTCCCGATCTTGATTGCATCCTTGCTGAAACTTGGAAGGTTTGCATCCGTAAGTACTTAGGCAGTAAGCCTTTTCTTAATTTGTTGGATATTTTCAATGATCATGCTTATCGGGATGGCTAGAATGAGGTGTTCAAATCAATCTTGAGGAGAAATCCGAATTTTGACACGGCACCTCATCAATTTCTCTGCCATCCCGAAGTCTTCATGAAGTTGGGGCTTCCTTCTCCCGAATGGGCCGAAGATGTAGAAGATCTGCCGACTCCTAATCCGGACATCACGCTGTATCTTGATGACTCACCTCCTGCAACTCCATAACAGAGGAAATTGCTGAAAACAAGGAAGAAGTTGACGCTCCAAATGTCAATCCGGAAGGCATCAATCTTTCTTCCACAACGATCCAAAGAACAAGAGGGGATCGAGCCTGAAACTTCTTTGCCAAATTTTTTTCTCCTTCTTATCTCAGTGACCGGAGATGAAGTTTCTTCATCACTCAAAGGGTAAGGATCCTGGAAAAGCTGGACGGTGGGTTCGGGCTGCTCTTCCCAGTTGTTGGTGGAATTCTTGCTTTCTTTGTAGAAATGTTCATTGTCCAAGATATTGTATAATCTCCTGAACATAGTTTTGCAATTTGAAATGTTCCTTGTCCAAGATTTTGTAACATTGTGTATATCCCGAACGTTGTATAGTTTGGTTTCTACACTGTGTATATCCCGAACGTTGTATAGTTTGGCTTCTGCTAGCCTTTGTATGAATAAAAGACCTTTTGTGTTTAACCAATGTTTGATTATAACACATTCTTTTATCTTTCGGGAATTTAGCTCGGTCGAATAGAAATGTTTCTGATTCGCTCGCTAAGCTTTTGTAAGTAGTGTTTGGTTAGTCCGAAACATCAGATTCACAATAGTCTCTAAGGGCCTGTTTGGTTACATGACTCCAGATTCAAATCTCTGGATTGATGAATCTGAGAATTATACCTGTTTGGTTGTAAAAATCTCTAGATTCATGAAATCTAGAAATTCACCTTTATACATTAAAAACGTGAATCTGTAGATTTATGGGTAAATGGTGAAATCCAGAGATTTCAAAAAAGCTATACATTTGCACATTCACAAAAATTACGTCGATCAAATAGTTTTTTAGGATGAATCCACATATTTCATTCCACAACCAAACATTTAATTTTATAAATTATGACTCCATAGATTTGAAAATCTATAGATTTGAAATCTCTAGATATTTGAAATCTCCAAACTCATGTTACCAAACAGGCCCTAAGAAATTCTTTCTAAGGATTCAAAAGTTATATTCGGTGTACATCCGATATACCCGATCCCCCAAATTTTTTTTAGGACTTTCATGATTTTTAAAGGTCTCATTCGGTCTCACCCAATGCCTTAGTCCAGAAAATTTTTCTTAAAGATTTTTTTGGCTTTCGAAGGACCCATTCGGCGCTACCCGATGCCTTTACCCGAAAGTTCCGGGGAATATTTCAGGATGTTTGAAGGTCTCATATTGTATTACCCGAAGCCTTTTGATTCTAAATGTAATCTACTATATATGGCCCCCAATCAAAAGCTTTGGATGAAAAAACCAGTATTCTGCATTAAGTTATTATAGATCCAAATAGATCAAAATTGATAAAACAAAAAGGAATTTTGTCTTGACTTCAAGAAAAATATTTCTTCAGATGCTTTGGGTTCCATGAGTGGTCCAATGCGCTGTCGGTGTCCAGATCCTTTAGCTTGTAAGCTCCCGGACCTACTTGTTTAATGACCATATATGGTCCTTCCCATGTGGGGTCTAGTTTTCTCTGATGACGTGGGTCTGAAGCAAGAGTGTTCCTCTAAACCAAATCCCCTACACGAAACTAACGGCATTTGACTCGAGCATTGTAGTGAGAGGCTATCCTTCGATGATATTGTTGAGTTCGTGCTATTGCTTGCGCACGAACTTCATCTAATAACTCGAGACTGTCTAACATACCTTTTTCGTTCGCCTGTTCTTTATATTATCGCTCCCGAATGGTTCCCGCCATTACCTCGATTGGTGCTAACGCTTCCGAACCATAAGTTTGCCTGAATGGAGTTTCACCAGTGGGAGTTCGGATTGTTGTTCGGTATGCCCATAGGACATTTTGGAGTTCTTCAGTCCACAAGGCTTTTTTGGTCTCCAGCCTTTTCCTAATTCCATCTAGTAACGTTCGGTTTGTAACTTCTACTTGACCGTTACTTTGAGGATATGCCACTGATGACATTCGGTGATCAATCATGTAGGTATTGCAGAAGAGTTCGAACTGAGGATTGTCTAACTGAGTTCCATGGTTGGTAACTAGTACCTTAGGAATCTTGAATCTGTAGATGATCGACTCCCGTACTAATTTTTCCATTTGTTTTTTCTTTGATTGACACCAATGGAACTGCTTCTACCCACTTTGTGAAATAATCGATCGCCACGATCAAGTACTCTTTTTGCTTTGCTGTTGGCGGAAATTTTCCCATTAAGTCAATTCCCCACATTGCGAAGGGAATAGGGTTCAGAATTGACGTAAGGATTGTAGCAGGTTGTTTGGGCACGTTCGAGTGTATCTGGCATTGGTTGCACGCCCAAACGTATTTTAAGGAATCTTCTTGTAACTTGGGCCAATATAATCCGAGACGGAGGATTTTATGTGCCAGAGCACGTCCACCCATATGTGCGCCGCAAATACCTTCATGAACCTCGGCTAATGTTGTTTTGGCCCCCTTTGGTCCAACACACCTAAGTAGGGGTCCCACAAAGGATTGCCGATATAATCTTTCGTATTGGATGGTGAATCTCGCGCACAAACCTTGATTGATCGGGCCTCTTTCATATCTTCGGGGTGTTTATCATCCTAGATATATTCAATGATGGGATCCATCCAACATCTTTCGCTTTCAATGTATGAAATTATTTCGACCTTCGACTCGGGAAACTTAACTCCTCACGGATGGTTCTAATGTTTTTTCTTTAGCGTTCGCCAATCTTGAGAGTTCGTCCGCTACCGAATTCTCCTTTCGAGGTATTTGGCAAATTTGAATATCTTTGAAATCCTTTCTTAGGGTTTGGATCAGCTCTTGGTATTTCTGTAGGTGTGGTTCTTTTACTCCATATTCCCCTTTTACCTGATTGACGATGAGTTGGGAGTCGCTATATATTGTTGCTTCGGCCACTACTAAGGCCTTTGCTAATTTGAGCCCTGTAATGAGAGCTTCATACTCGGCTTCATTGTTACTTGCCTGGAACTCGAATCTCAAAGCATATTGAATAAAAAAATCCTCCCAGACTCTTTAACAAAACACCTGCCCCGAACCAAATTTATTGCTAGAACCATCAACATAAATGTGCCACATACTGGACAAGGTAGGTTCTTCTCCCCCTTCGCTCGGGATTACGGATTCTACTATGAAATCGGCCAAGGTTTGCACCCTTATAGCTGTTCTGGGCTTGAAATTCACCTGTAATTCTCCTAACTCGATTGACCATGCTACCATTCTTCCCAATAAATTTGGTTTGAAAAGTACCTTCTTCAGGGGGAAATTGGTTAGCACCTCAATCGGATGAGCTTGGAAATAAGGTCTTAACTTTCGGGCTGCTATCATGAGGGCCAATGCCTGCTTCTCGATCGCTGAATATCTTGTTTCGGGATCCAAGAGTACATGGCTTACATAGTAAATAGGCCACTGTTTTCTCTCTTTCTCCCAAACAAGGACTGCACTTACTGCCAACTATGATGTAGCTAGATATATTTGTAAAGTTTCGCCTTTTTCGGGTCGAGAAAGTAATGGTGGCTGCCCGAGTCTTCTTTTTAATTCATCGAATGCTTTTTGACATTCCTCCGTCCAACAGGCCTCTTTACTTCCTCTCAGGTCCTTCAATGCTTTGAAAAAAGGTAAACATCTTTCCCCCGACTGTGAGATGAATCGGGTCAAAGCAGCAAATCCGGTCAAGCATTGTATGTCTTGAACAGTCTTTGGGGGATCCATGCCGATCAATGCTTGTATCTTGGCGGGGTTTTCCACGATTCCTCTCTGGGAAACCATAAACCCCAAGAATTTCCCTGACGATACCCCGAAGGCACACTTTTCTGGATTCAACCTCATCTAGTGTTTTCTCAAGACGGAAAATACTTCCCGAAGATCCTCAATGTGGCTGTCCTTAGGAGACTTTTTACCAGCATATCATCTACATATGCTTCCATGTTCTTCCCGATTAGATTGCCAAAAATCTTGTTTACAACTCTCTGATATGTAGCTCTTGCATTCTTCAAACCGAACGGCATGACCTTATAGAAATAGCTCTCCCGATCGGTCATGAATGCCGTGAATTCTTTGTCTTCCTTATTCATTAGGATTTGGTTATACCTGGAATAAGCGTCCATGAAATTTAACGTTTCATACCCGGCAATAGCATCAATCAAAAGATCTATCCGTGGTAGGGGATAACAATCCTTCGGGCAAGCTTTGTTGAGGTCTGTGTAGTCAGTACACATTTTCCATTTTTCATTGGACTTTTTTACCATTACCACGGTGGCCAACCATGTTAGACACTCAATGGGCTCGATAAAACCAGACTTCTCCAGCTTTTCAACCTCCCCTCTGATAGCTTCGTGCTTCTCAATCGAGAAGTTTTGTCTTCTCTGGATTACAGGCTTGAAGTCAGGATTAATCCATAGTTGGTGTTCGGCCACAGCTCGATCAATTGCTAGCATGTCGTTTGCTGACCAGGCAAACACATCTATGTTTTCCCGAAGGAAAGTTGTCAATTCTTCTTTGAAAGGCTCAGGTTGTTCGGACCCGATATGAGTAGACTTCACTTCATCTCTTGGTTGCAAGCATATACGTTCCAATCTCTCCACGGGTTCGGGCCTCTGCGTGGTGTCTTCATCCCGATCATCCCTTACCTCAATAGGTAAGGCCGTGGCTTTTTTAGGTCCTACCTTATCTTTGAGGTATGCCACATAACACTGCCGGGAGAGTTTTTGATCCGAAACTACTTGCCCGATTCCAGTGTCAGTGGGAAACTTTATCTTCATGTGCTTTGGCGAGACCACAGCGCCCAGCTTTGTTAATGAGGGTCTCCCCAAGATCATGTTATAAGTAGGAAGATCCCGAACCACCAAGAAATTTGCTCGAATGGTCGATTCTTTTGGGAAATTTCCTACCGAAAGATCCAACAGGACTGATCCTTCGGTAATGACAGACGAACCAGCAAATCCGTAGAGATGTGTTGAGGAGGGTTTCATCAGCCCTTCTTCGAGATTCAGCTTCTCAAAAGCTTCATAAGATAAGAGATCAGCCGAAGATCCTGTATCAATTAGGACCCTGTACACCTCTCTTCGTCTGACTTCTACTTTGATGACAATTGCATCGTCATGAGGCATGCAAATGCCTCGCTCATCCTCTTCACTGAAGGCGATATGCACCTCTTCCGTTTTCTTTCTTTTTTGAGCTGCTCCTGATCCTACGAATTTCGATTTTGCTTTCAACTTCGTAAGGATTCAGGTTCGGGTCCCTCAAATATCGTGAGAATTGGGGACCTGCTAGGTCCCGCCATTTCCTTTCCTTTTTTAGACTTTGGCTCTTCAACTCGACGCTCCTTGCTTAGCGAACGACCCCTTTTTTCGTTGGTCGTTCTCTTTTCATCCTCCTTGACTTTCAGAAAGTTTGTGAGATGTCCCTGATTGATTAGCCTTTCGATATCCGCCTTCAGGTGCCTACATTCATTGGTGTAGTGCCCATAGTCTTTGTGGAAACGGCAATATTTCTCCATGTTCTTTTCTCCCGTCTTTGTAACAATTTTGGATGGCCATCTTAAAATATCTTGATTCTTTTTCTGCATTAGTATCTCCGATCGAGGAGTATTTAACAATCTGTACTCATCTTGGTCTGGAGATCGCCTTCTCCAGGTCGAATGTGGCTTTCTATACCGATTTGGATCAGGCCGCTTCTGCTTCTGACTTCTTTCAGGGACTTTTGCTTCTTTGGTTGTTGCCTTAGGTTCCCCTTGTCACGCACCATCTCCCTGTCTGGCGTCAAGTATTTCGGCCACCTCTACCTGCTTTTGCCACTGTTGTACTACTTCAGCATAACTGGTTGGCATGTCTTGAAGTAAATACTCCAATAGCTTTTGGTTGGTTAACCATGTAAAAAGGGCCGTTTTTGCCACCTGATCATCCAAGTTACCTATTTCCATAGTAACTTTATTGAATCTTTTCAGGTATTCCCGGATTGATTCATTCCTTCCTTGCTTGATAGTAAAGAGTGTCTCCTTTGTTTTCTTGATCTGGATACCACTCTAGAAACGTCCGATGAATTTATGAGCTAGGTTCTCGAAACGGTTGATTCTTCCCGAAGGAAGGTTTGAGAACCACTTCTGTGCCGCCTTGGTTAGGGAGAAGCGAAAACTCAGCAGAGGATCTCGTCAGAGTTTCCAGCCACCGCCATTGTTGATAATAGCTAATATGGGCTGTGGGGTCTCCCGAACCATCAAAAGCCGTAAAAATTGGGAGCCTAAAATTGTGTGGAAACTTGAATAGAGTGATAGCATCGGTGAAAGGAGTCTTTCGGATGACCGAATAAATATCATCAGCCTTTCTTCCTCGAGAGAGTTGCCCCAATCTTTGTATTATGTTGGCGAGCTCTGGGCCAATATGTAGTGATCGTCCATCTTCCGTCCGAATATTTCTCTTCCTGAACGTCTTGAGGTTGGTGAGTGGGTGTGGACTCCCCTTTGCTGCCTCCTCGCTGTTCTTGTTCGGCTTTCCTGCAGCCTATCGTGCCGATCATCTCTTTCGGTTGGTTCACCGACTCTTACTTCTAAGATTCGATCTTGACGATCTTTTTGACGATTTTGGCCATAATTCTGGCCTTCACCTTGTTGTCCAACTACATGATGAGAAAGTGTTGGTACCTGAATTATCGGTGGAACCAAGTCTGCCTCTTGTGCACGTCCTCTCGTCTCTATTTGATCGGGTGCCTGAGGTGCACCACCTGTCTTGCCAACATACGGAGTGTTTGCTGCATCTCCAAGAACTGGATCTGTAACTGCTCCATTTGTTGCTGGAGAGAATTGGGAGAGTCTTGATTTTCTTTCCTTCCTTCCTCCTGGACCTCTGGGAGTTTCTTCCTTCAAGTCTAATGACCAAAACATCTCCTATCTGAGGACGAACATTCATTTCTCGTAAAGCCGCCACTGCTGCTGCTGATCTTGTCACCATGACTTTTCGAAGCGTTTCCCACAGACGGCGCCAGATGATGCGTCCAAATTTTGTTAAGCCGCCGGACTTCTTGATGTAATCCTACAAAAAAGAGTTAGACGTGGCCCGACCGTGGGGTCAGGAGGCCACCTCCGAAGCTTAAGTCAGTAATTGAACTGATCACAAAGGCTCTGGCTAATTGTAGAGCATAAGAATAATGAATACGTAATTGGGAAACAATTCAGATACTTGATAGGTTGTACGTCCTTGGTTTATATAGATTTGACCTCTAATCCTCGATCGTTGAGTGAACTCCTGATCCTCCTTAGTGGCTGTCTGATCTTAGGGTTTTTCCCTAGATACTCAGGGCAGTAACCAGTTTCCAATCTCGTTATGATTCTTTCACCGCTTTGCTAGTAGAGGCCTTTTACAAGTCAAGTTCACATACCGCAAAATTCGGGAAGCCATACCGGATTATTAACTAGAAGACGACGCCCTTATGATTGATTCATTAGGTCTTGATAGGCCCTGGTCACGGTTCGACCGGGCCAAATAAGGTGATCCCAGTCTAACGGGTTCGGTGCAATTTATATCGTACTAGATAGAAACATAAATGTTAATAATTAACTTCTAGACTATTAAACAAGTTCATAAAAATCAAGGTGTTACAAGTCACCACTATCAAGGCCAAACACAATGAGTAGAAAACTAATTGTTGATAACTAAATTTTCTAGTATTGGACAAACTTGTAGAAACTAAGGTGCACAAGTCACCATATCAAGGTTGAAGAACCGAAGAAAGATTTTGTTATCATTATTCGCCCCAACACCCCCAGGGAACCCCTAGTGTTAAATCTTGGCTTCGCCTTTGGTCTTCTAATGTTTAACATCATGAGTTATAAATAAAAGAAGATAAATAAATGAGATAAAAAAAATAAAAAGAATGCTTCAAAGTCAAACATTTTGTCATTCACCCTCTCGTCTTCTTTCTTCTTCTTGTTTTTTTTTTTTTTTTGGTAGAAATATATTTAATTAGAAGACTGGCAAGAAAAAGTCAAGACATCTGAGTACAAGCTTCAAGAAGCCAAGAAGAAGTGGAAACAGACCAAACAATCTTACTTGCCACGGATAGGGCCTTCCTAGCTAGACTATCGGCTACATAATTAGTCCATCTAGAATCATATTGAACCGACCAAGATGGTTCATGTGCAAGAAGCTGGTGAATATATATATATATATTTGTAAGTTAAAAAACACAATGTAGAAATTTTGAACACATGGTAGACGTTAAGTCATTACTTAATCAGCAACATAGTTCATAGATAATTCAAACACGAGGGTGTAAAGGTAATAGAACAACTTTCAAAGTATGTAGACCTAATAGTTTATTATATTTTTTTTTTGGTCAAAAGTATATTATAAACTTAGAGGGTTTACATATAGTTTGTACTTTTTCTACTGTATAATTACATGACACACATATGACGCTCATCTTGTTTATTTAATTGGGGCCCACTACCATGTTGATGTCTTATATGTGTTCGGTTTAGATGTCTTGTATTATGTGGGTCCATGTAATTATGGTTTTGGTTGTATTTGTAATTGAAACAGGGTTTGGGTTAATTACTAATACTACTATCTTGATTACTCGGGGAAGTGATCCACAGTCCTGCCGATCAAGTTTAGGAACAATCATAGTCCCTTAGCACAATAATATAATCAAAAGCAAGAACGATTCTTTGAATTCAAATAATTTAATAATAAAAGTCAATAAAGGATCTCAGAAGGATCACAAGGAACATCAGAGTGCGGAAAAGATACCAATAAAATAAATGATCAACATGCGGAAATGAGGTGGAAATTCCCTCTACAACATTGGCGGAAGGTAGATCGAATAGAACTAAGGGTTACAACCGGTTCCCAAAATGACAAGGGAAAAAACTAAACTACGGTCTTGACAATTCAAATAAAAAGGTTAAAAAGGGAATGAGGCGATATCCCATCCCTAACACATAAGTGCAAAACTGAATGGCTCCAGATAAGTCCCAATCTCGGACTACTAGTCTTTATCAACTTGTACACCGTGACCAGTGGGGTATGTGAAATCCAGCCCAAACCTAGCCAGGACACCCTATCTATTTTGGGTGAAGAAAGGTTAGTTTAATGTTACATCTTGAAGTTGGACTTTGATTTCAGTGTTCTGTCTCCTTCTTCTCTCTTTTCTTCTTCTTACTGTTCTATCTTGATGTTTTGATTGTGAGAAGGTGTTACACTACTGTAACTACCTATTCTCTAATCTCCTTATGTCTCAGAGTGAACCCCAATCACTTTATTCATTCCTTGAAACCACATGGTGAATCTCCTCAATTCTTCACTGATTTTGGTTGAGTTTTGGACAGCATGATCATTCTACTGTAGCTTCTTTTCTCATTAATGTTTAACATGTTTGATCTTAGCCTTTACTGCTGTCCCAATGTATTTCATCTCCTTGAATCAATTCCCCTTTCTTTCTAGCCATTTTAGTCTTCTATGTTGACCATTGATATAAGCATTCTAGTAAGTTTCTATTTTTGATTCCTCTCATTCTAGGATTAGTATTCTTTTGATTTTCTATTTAGTTATTCTTGCCTCTGATATGTTCTTGATATTCCATTAGAGAGAAGCCTTGTTCTCTCTAATTCTTCCCTTGAATCCATGGTGAGTTTGCTATGAGAACCATGTTGTTTCCAATTTAGAAACTCATGTTCCCAATTTATAAATTACTGATTTTTGGACCATGGATGATGCCTAATTCATGGTAGATAGTCTTAGTATGTTTGTGTGAAGTTCCCTTTCGAATTTCGGATCAATCGGACTTCAAACGAAGAAGTTATGACCAAAACAGTGCAATCTGTACCTTGCTGTCTCCATTGGTCGATCGGGGCGATAGACCAATCCAATCGACCAATGAGATCTGTTTTCCAGATTTAGGTCTTTCTTGCTCTATTTAAGTCCAATCTCGGGATTAGTTCGTCTCCTCTGCCTCCTAAGCCTCTGGAACGAGTTAGAACTCCATTCTAATCAATTTCCTTGCATCCTTGGTTGATCCCTCGCAAGAACTCAAGTAATCTTCTTCCTCTTGCATCAAAGGTATGTCTACACTCTCTTCTTCTTCTCCATCTCTGTTTTTCTTTCCTTTTTGGGCTGAAACAGTAGAGAAGATGCTGCATTCTCTGTTGCAAACATCTCTCTACTCATCCCTCATGATCTTCCTAAGGATTAATGGCTAATGCAATGATCTTAGTCATGATCATTGCAAGCTTTTGAAGGAATCATGATCTAAATCATGATCTTGTCTTCATTCATATTTTAATTCAAATTCTGATCTTCTTAGATCTGTTTTATTGATCATATTAGTAGTCAATCGCTGTGTTTTCTTTACAAGAGTTGTAACCTATCAATATCTAGTTCTTTCTTCTTGATCATACCATGCTTTCTTCGAAAACCATGACTGATACATTTATGGTAAGTTTTGTTTCCTTATTTAGATTCATGTTCTTCAGTCTTAGATCTATTTTTCTTGAAGATCTATGCATGCTTTTCATGATTTCTTTATCACAATCAATGATCCATCATCCTATTGTTCTTGTCCATGATTTTTACTATGAATTCTTCAAGAACCATGATTGATCTAATTATGGTAACTTTTGTTTCCTAATTTGTAACTTGAAGATTTGATTTGATTAGTGTTTTGAAGTCCTCTATATACTAGGATACTATCATAGTAGTTTTCCCCTTGTTTGGTACCCTTTTGAACCACCAAATTCGGTTCTTTATTCTTAAAACTCTGATTTTGTAGGCCACTGTCTCTGTTGGTCGACTGAGACAGTAGACCAATCCAATCGACCAATGAGTACAGCAACTCCAGATTTGGTCTGTTTTGGATGTTTTGATATCTTTCCTTCTAGGTTTCTTTCCTAATATGATATATATACTTGTTTAGGACCTTCTTGCCAAGTTTGGGAAGATTCTCCTTGATCCTTGGAGATTCTCTTCAAGTTATATAAGGTAAGGATGGTTACTTCTATAATAGCATAGATTGTGTGACTTTAGTTTCTATATTAGAATCTTTTGGATTTGTTACCATAGTTAGATTCTTTTATGAATATATTACTGCTGTATTTACTTCAATTACAGTAGCATTATTTACTTGCTTTCTTTAGTTTATGAAAGTCTTTATTTGTCAACTGTATATGAGATGAATCTTATTATGGTATATTTTCTATATACTTGTAAATGTGTATGATATGATTGATTTGTGATTGTGATTGATTAAGTATGGTTCGGGAAGGAGAGGTGTCCTTTTGACACTTCTGTCCTTGGACAACTATGGGAATATTATGGGATGTTTCCGGAGACGCCCTCTGGACACCTTCCTAAACTGTTGGATGACATATTTAGGATTGTCTAGTAGTGTTTGGCTAGGATGTCCCGTTATGTCAGACCCTAATCGGAGGGGTATTGAGACCGAACGACCCGTGGTAGCAATGGGGATTCGTGGGCGCTCAAGACCGGTAACCAACCCGTGAGAGGACAGGAATCACATTGTGGGGGCCATTTATTGGTAGGGTTGCATATGGATAGACTTGGGCTCACGGGCGCTCAAGACCGGTAACCAACCTGTGACGGGACGTGAGAGCTTCCCGTTTACCATATGTGGATAACCAATAGGGTTGATGAGTCCGTAGTCAGGGACTATGAGGACTCTAGTGTGAAGGATACCGGAAAGGATCGCCAGGGGCGAGGAATGGACGTATCTGGATCTGACTTGATATAACTAAGTAGAAGACTTGCATTTGGCTAGGCTTAACCTTGACATGCGCCAGTACTTAGACCAATGGTGATGTGAGAGAGAGGTGACTTAACCCCCAGCCATGGAATGTCCCGAGGGATGCTGGACCCACTACCAAAAGGCGTTGTGTGATGAGACCTTCCCAAAGAAGTATGGTGCTATGACTTAAAGCATGTCTGCCAATAGAGACCAGCATACATAGAGTTAGATTCATACATTCATTGTTTGTCTCATACCATATTGCATTTATGTTTGCTTTGTAATCCTGCCATTTATGTTATTATGGATTTAACTGCCTTACTGGGTTTCTTTCGAAACTCACTCCTTTTGTACCATATCTTTTGTTAGATTTCTCTGCAGGTTTGAAATATGATGACGGTCCATATAAGGAAGGGCAAGGTGAAGAAGATGAAGACTGAAGATGAAGAAGAGCAGATAGAAGATGTGGATTAGATTTCTCTTGTTTCTTCTAGACTTATCTTTTACTTTACTTGTATTAGCTTAGAGCTTTACTTAGATTTCGATCTACCTTCCGCATATGTTGTGGAGTATATTTCCGCTATACTCTAGAGTTGTCTTTTGATTTGGTATCATGTTTTCGCACTCTGATATTCTTAGTGATTCTTTTGAGATCTTTTCTTGAATTTTATTATTAACTTATTAGAATACAATGATTTGTTCTTGCTTTTGATTATGTTATTGTGCTAAATGGATATGATCGTTCCTAAACTTGATCTTTAGGGCTGTGGATCACACTCTCGGGTATGCCAGTTAGGGTACCGGCTGGGAGGATGTGACAGGGTACGAGTCATCAACTTGGTCTTCAGAGTGTTGACCATTATAGTCAACAGTAGTAGTACCTGCAATAGAGTCTAACAAAAGATGTTGCAAAAAGGAGTGAATTCAAAAGAACTCAGCAAGGCAGTTATTCCATAAAACATAAGCCATATGATATAAACCATAACATGATGCAATATGATATGAAACACATAATGCAAGTATGATTCTAACTCTATTAATGCTAGTCTCTAAGGTAGACATGCTTTAAGTCATAGCACCATACTTCTTTGGGTAGGTCTCAATCACTCAAGCCGGGGAATTGGGTCCTGCATCCCTCGGGACAAATCCATGGCTGGGGTTTTGGTCACCCCTCTCTCACATCACCATTTGGTCTAAGTATTGGCGCATGTCATGGTAAAGCCTAGCCCAATGCAAGTCATCTACTTAGTCATATCATGTCAGATCCAGATACGTCCATTCCTCCCATCCCGGGATCCTTTCCTGTATCCTTCACACTAGAGTCACGGATATTACCCACCAGACTCATCAAGCCTATTGGTCATCCACAAATAGTAGACGGGAAGCTCTCACGTCCCCTCACGGATATGACCCACCAATCCTCGAGCGCCCGTGAGCCCAAGTCTATCCATTTGCAACCCTACCAATAAATGGCTCCCACAATGTGATTCATGACCTCTCACGGATCATTTCACCGGTCTTGAGTGCCCACAAATCCCCACTGCTACCACGGGTCGTTCGGTCTCAATGCCCTTCCGATTTGGGTCTGATACGACAGGGACATCCTAGCCAAACAACTAGACAATCCTATTTATGTCATCCAATAACCTGGGAAAGTGTCGATAGACATCTTCGGAGAACATCCCATACTATTCCCTCCGATGCCCAAGGACAGAAGCGTTAATAGGACACTCCCCAATCCCAAGTTATACCTAAGCAATCACATACTCAAGTCCATCATATCGCATACATTTGATACATCATCATGATAGAAGTTAAATCCTAACATCGAAATGATCCATCATATATACAAGTATCAAGAATAATAAATCATTATAACAAGAGTATATGAAATCACAATACTACTGTTCTAAAACATATATAGCAGTGAAGCTAGGTTCACTAAATTATGAGCATCAAGACATAAGTATATAGCCTATGTATTTATGGCGATAACCATCCTTACCTTAAGTTGAGTCGATGACGATCCAAGAGTCACAAAGGAATGATCCAATAATAGTGTTAAGACCCTAAACAAACATAAATAAGAGATTAGAGAAGAAATAGGGAAGATTGGAGGTCGAACAGGTCAAAACGGAGCAAGGTTGCTGTCAGTAGCATGTTTGGTCGATGCCCTTTGGTTGATGGCATCGACCAAAGAGGATCGACCAAAAGTGGGTTTGGACAGCAAATTGGATTTTGGTGATTTGGTCTGAAATCGGTCTTCCGGGGCTCGGATTGATCCGAAACTTGGAGGGATGATTAATAACAATGTAACAACACTACCTAGCAAGTATTATCATAATCCAATGGTCCAAATGAAAACCCCCAAATTGAGGTCCTATGTTCTAAAGACAAGAATCCTAGCATTCATGAGAAATCGATGTAATTGAAAGGAAGGCTAAAGAATTAGTTGGGGAATGTGTTAGGAACAAGAATACAATCATTTGCAAGCCAGAGATTTGACTAATCATACTCCACATTTCAGTCTAATATAAGAAATCAAGTTGCTAAGCAAGGAATCATGGTAATGCATATGTAAGGATCAAGATGCAAGTGAGGCATAGCAAGAATGGAGGAAAATCAGTGTAAATGGGAAGAGACTTTCATGGCAAGGTGTTTGCAAGGTTGCAGCACCATGGCCATGGTCATTAGAAAAGAGAAGAAGGGAAGTTAGTAGAATAGAGAGCAAGAGAGAGAATCATACCTTAGAAGATGATAATGGAGTCAAGAGACAATGATTGCAATTATTGGGGGCAAGAATCCTTCACAAACACCAAGAGAGTGCCTTGGGAAGCTCCACTCTCATTGTCAGTGGTCTAAATGAGTGTAATAGGGCTTAAAACACGAGGCTAGCATATATAGATGAGAGAATATTCCAACAGCATCTTTTACTCGAATCTGGGAAACTTTGGTCGATGCTCTTTGGTTGATGGCATCGACCAAAGAGGATCGACCAAAACAAGTTTCAGCAGAAAATCCAGAAATAGTTCAACAACTTCGGACAGGGATTCGGAGGGCTATACGGGGTCAAATTGAGTGGGTTTTTCTCCTACAAGTCAATTAAGAAGTCTAGTTTTTGGAAATATCTTCTGATTCTGCACGGGAGTTCATTAGGTACTTCAAATAGTTCACCCCTCTTCGATGCGCAGGCTCTCACTAAACACCGACAATGTACCCAAGTAAGGGGTATCATCGTCAATGTCCATGGGTTTCGGGTCAAACACCATGTCTTCCACAAAGAGGGCCCACAAGGACTTCTTCCTTCACTTCGGGACATTGGATCTACTCTAAGGAAAAGGTCGGACATAACCTCCTAAACCTTTCAAAGATAAAAACACTGAAATCAAGGTCTAATATTAAGGTCTAACGTCAAACAAGTCTTTCTTTATCTCAAAGCAATTAGGGTGTTCTGGTTAGGCTTGGGCTGGATTTCACACTTTTTATATAATTTTATACTTCTGTAATTACAGTATGCACCTCATTATGTAACTTACATAATTATTATGAATGTGATTGATTTGATTGTGAGTTAGTTCTTGTTATGATATTTATGCAATCATGATACGATGTGTTTGCCTAAGTTGTGATTGGAGAATGGGGAATGCCCTTTTGGCGTTTTTGACTTGGGACATCAGTGGAGGTGGTATGGGACGCTTTCCTATGTTGCCCCTTGGCGCTTTCCCTAAGTACTGGTTGACATACCTAGGTTTGGTCTTGATGAGTTTGGCTCGGGAAACCTTGTCATATCTGACCCTATCGGAAGGGGTATTGAGGCTAAGTGACCCATGGCAGCAATGGGGATTGGTGGACGCTCAAGACATATAACATTAGAGTTACTTTAGAGTTTTGATCTACTCTTCTGCTTTTGATCTATAAAGCTATTTTCCACTATACTCTATAGTTGTTCCTCTGATTGGTATCATTTTATTCTGCACTTTGATTACACTTTGAGATTCATTTTGAGGTCTCCCTTTGATCGTTTCTTAATATATTTATACAATGATTACTCCTTGTTCTTGATTATATTGTGTAATGTGGGTATATGATCACCTTGAACTTGTCTATGGGACTGTGGATCACACCTTCGAGTATTGCAGTTAGGGTATTGGCTGGGGAGATGTGACAGTTGGACTTATAAAGATGACATTTAGTTGCTTGGCCCAACCTCCCAACGGATAGAAATTTCTGTGAAATTTCAGTCTAGAAGGACGTCCGTCTAAGCCAAAAGGTCTTCCGTTTAAAAAATAGCCATTTAAAAAATAGTCGTTGGGCTAAGTTAGGACCAGACGGATGACCGTCTGGCTTAGACAAACGTCCGTCTACAGCACAGAGTGCACAAGTAAGTGCAGATAGGGACTTGATTGGGTTTTTAGTATTTGTAGGCCAACTCTAAGCCTCAACACTCGTATAATATGTCCTAGGTCAGTCTAGTGACATGATATGCATATAATTTAATGCGATTACATATGAGTAGATGTGGATGTGTCCTAAGTCCCAAATTCATCTAAGTTTTGAACTTGACTTGATTTTCGCATCTTGTTGTGATCTTGACGTTCATCTTAACCTTGGTTCCTTGTCCAAGTTTACTTGATCTTGACTTGGGCTTGAGCATCCGGTGAGTTTGGTCCAATGAGTTGGATTTGGTCCACTTGCTTTAGTAATGAACTGAACAATCAAAACTTAATGTAGACATTAGTAATTCGTGTTTGTTATCATCAAAACTAGTGGAGGTTGATGTGGCAATGCTGACATGGCATTTCCCAACAATCTATTCCATAATAGTGCTTCTTCATCCTTCACTTTCTTTTTGTTGAACTAAGATTTGGAATCTCCTAACTCTCCCAAAAATTAAACATTTTATTTTGAGGGCTAGTAATGAGGCCATCCCTTCGGATGAAACTCTGTTGAGTAGAAATAGTTCTTCTTCAACTATTTGTATAATTTGTCTATATTCTTGTGAGTCTGTAGTACATGTTTTATCCTTTTGTTCTCATGCTAGGGATTGTTGGAGGGCATCTCCTCTAAGATTGAATGTTACAAAATTTTTGGGTTCATCTGTTTATGACTCTGTTCGCTTTGTTCTTCGTATTTTAAATCTTGTTGATCTTAGGATAGTGGATACTATTTGAAATACCCTATGTTGGATTATTTAGAAAACTTGGAATGTTTCTTTCTTCAAAGGACATATGCCCTCCTTGTTGCATACTATAATAAATTTTGGTCTCTTTCATCCGAGATTCAGCATCATTGTTCTTCTCCTTTTGATCCTATTGTTGATGACACTCCTAATAATGTAGTTACCCCGTGCAATGGACCTCATTTTCAGCTGTTCATGGTTGGGGCTTGGGAGAAGAACAGTAGGAAAGGAGGTCGAAGATGTATCCTTTGCGACTCTGATGGTGTATTTATTGCAGCAAAAAAAAAATCCTAGTAGGGGCAGATTGGCTTACATATGGAACTTGAGGCGATCAGAGATAGTGTTCTCTTTGCCAAGTTGTTACAAGTGTCCAAGCTTCTCAATCATTCGGATTGTAAGTCTGCTAATGGGCAATTCCTCTTTATTGATTGGACATGTTGCAGCTTACTAAATGAAATTCAGAAGCTTAAGACAGGTTTTGAGTCTTTACTTCTTGTTTGCATAAATAGGATGCATAATACATATGGGGGATTTTCTCGCATGGGGTGCAACAAATTTCTCTTTAATTGCTTAGGGCTTGGTGGGGCTATTCCACCTCATTTCATGTTCGATGACTCTTTTATAGTCATTAGAAAGGTTAGGATGGAGAGCCTAATATAAGTGTCCTTTTGGTCAAAATAAAAAATAAAACTAAATTGAATGTAACTGTAACAACCCCCGTATTTCTAACCTAGAATCCATATTGCAGGTTCGATAACCCGAAGGTCAAGTCGGAATAAGTTGTGGAATATCTGGATTGAAGTCCATGATTCATATCCTGAGTCCATGGATTTGGATTCTCTTGTTAAAGAACCTACTTTGTTGGGAAAGTGGATGGAGCTCTCGCACAGGCTATCTCCATTTCCCATTGCCGGTGCCACATCCTCTTCATACGAGAAGGCTCCTTCATGGGAAACCAATCCATCTTCCGGCGTATATCTTTCATCTATACAGGCTAATATAACATAGAAAAATAAAGGAATGAGTTTTGACGAACTCAGTAAGAACAACAATAATTCTCATCCATATGTCAGACCATCAGAAATGCAAATATGATATGTATGAAATGCAAAAGTATGAATACCGCTAATATCTAACTATGCAAGTCTCTAACAATTGACATGCTTTAAGATATACACCAGCCCTCCTCTGGGTAGGTCTAGTCACTCTGATCCGGCAAGGATTGGCTACCTCTGTAGGGATCCTAGGTAAAATGGTAAGTCCACACTAGCTCTCAAACCATGGTTGGGGTTAAGTGAACACTCTCTCACCACAACCATTGGCATGAGTACTGGCGCATGTCGGGGTTTCTAATCCAATGCAAGTCATAATGGTAACATACTACATGAAGTCCAAATACATCCCTTATGGCACCAACCAACTCAGTTCAGTATCCTTCGCAATCTAGGAATGAGAACCCTCACGGACTAGCTACCGCTATTGGACTCCATTCCATAACCCTAAGGTCATCCACATACTGTTGGGGCGGAAAGCTCTCATGACTCCTCACGACACCCGGTCTGCTCCTTGGACGTCCATGAGCCCAACCCTAACATATGCAACCCTACCATTGTATGACCAACAGTGGACCACTGAGTCTCCACACGGACTGGTTACTGCTATAGGATGAAACAGAGTCACATCACCATCATCACGGGTCATCTGGCTTCAATTCCCCTACTGAAAGGGTAGTAGTATGTGGGGTACCTAGCCATGCAACTCTAGACTCTACCTAGGTATGTCATCCAATAGTTATGACAGCGCTGGAGATATCAACAAGCATGTGTCCCATACCACAGCCCTCTAATATCTCAAGCCAAGATATCCCAATGGAATACCCTTTCCATCAGAACCACAAACCATCATCATCATCATACCACATTCATAATTGATAAAACATATGTAAAGACATTACAAACATGAAACATATAATAAGATTAGCATGCTATTCATGGTTACAGCAGGATATAAAATGAAAGAACAATATTGAAAGACATTGGACTAGCATGTTAAGTCATTTCATAAAGATGAGGTTGTATGTCCTTACTTGTAAATAAGTAGAAAACCTCTAGATTGCAAACCAGAAACAATTATAAGACTTTTATTGGAAATAGAGGACACCTATAAACAAGGTTACAATAATATGTAAGTAGAATGAATCAAATCGGACAAAAGCCAGAAGTTAGTTGCTCTCTGGAAACCAGCCGGTCGCTTGGGTCGGTCGCTTAGGTTGAGCGACCGCCACTAGTTACCGCCCCAAAAATAGAGAGTTTCAATCTGAAACTCAGGCTTCTGATCATCCGATTTCGATCTGATTTTTGGATGATCACAGTCCGAATTTCAAACCTAACACTACCACAACCAAGGGGTAACACGAAACCTAACAATTGACACCAAATTGGTTACCCAACATCCTCCCCTTGATTGGATCAATCCTTTTCACAAATGCAAGGTTACGTTTTCAGACTTGATCTCATCAAGAGCATTAAAAGGTAGGTACTATGATAAGAGGATCATGAACAACCAAAAAGGGAAACAAATTTACTTTAATCATAGCCGAGCATAAAGAATGAGTGAACAGGGAGTTACTTACCTCAACCAGATCAGCTAGAAAAGAAAGGAGAAGCTTCCAAATCACCAGCAGCACTTCGGTCACCTTCCAACACGTCTCTATTGCCGCTTAACCACCAAAAACAACAATCCCGAATATAATATTTGTAAAATAGACAAGGGTTGCTATTTATAGAAGTCTGGGGGCAAAATAGGGCAAACCCCGCAACCAGGACCAGGTGGTTGCTTGGTCCAATCAACCGCCACTAGCAACTGCCCCCTAGTATATTGCTATACAAGGGTGCTTTGCTCAGGGGGTTGAAGTCTAATTACAACCTAACCCTAATCAACACATGAGGGGGGGGGGTCTTACCTTCATCCAGACATCTCCAGACACCACTTGCCTTCAAGGGGTCCAACTAGCAAGCAAGGCAGGCTCTTCAACAAGAGAATCCAGATCCATGGGTTTAGGGTATGGATCATGGACTTCTATCCGGACACTCCACAAATTTACCCGGCTAGACCTTCGGGTTCTCGGACTTGCAATAGGGATCCCGGGTTAGAAATACGGGGTTCTTACAACTAGGGGGCAGTTGCTTAAGGCGGTTGATTGGTCAATTAACCGCTCCAAGTGACCGCCATGGTCTGCTTGCGTGGTTTTGCCATAATTTGCCCACTATTCCCTATATATAGCAAACCCCGACCTTTATACTCATTATTTTACTCGAGATTGCTGTTGTGGATGGTTAGGAGGCATAAACACGTGTTGGAAGGTGAGAGAAGCATGGATTGCGAAGTAGTGCCAATCCCTCGTATGTTTTGCAAATCTTGAAGAGGTAAGTGATCTTCACTATCTCCATTCTCTTCCCTCATCTTTTGGAATGGAGTAGATCTATTTCCTTTTTGTTGCTAGTGACTAAATTGTATTGGTTCTATTCATTATCAATGAATTTGAGAAGATCCTATCTAAAAACGGATCCGTGCATTCTAATAAAGGATGGATCTAATCAAGGGAGATGAATTGAATTATGAATCTTTATGATTTTAGGTTGCCGATTCGTACCTTTGTTATAGACTTCTTAAGAATGAAATTTGGACTTAAATCATCCTGAAATCGGATGGCTGAAAGTCAAAATTTTGGACTTACAAACTGTCCGTAACAGGGGCGGTCGCTTGACCCAACTGACCGGCCTAAGCGACCGGCTGAGTCACAGTAGCTATGTGAAGTTTGTCTTTGCTCTAATTTGACTCATGTCTTTAATATTTTCTTGCAACCTTATGCTTAGGTGTTCTCTGAGTTTTGCTGAAACTGTTGTGATTGAGGTTTAATTGCATTCTAGTAAGTTTTTACGTATTTACAGGTAAGGACATACTTTCTTGTTTATATGTAATAACATGTGTTGTGACTAAAATATCCCAATTCCGGTTTAGGTCGGTTCTCTCCAATTTTAAGACGATTCGACTGGTTTGAGCTGATAAGATGAAATCATCAATTGGTCTACCCAAAAGTCAAGTAAAGGTCTAATCATGACCATTCAATTTATTATTATGATCCAACGATCACAGTCAAAAGGAGATCAGACGGGAAAATCTATAAAAGTGGACGAAGCTCTCATTCAGAAGGTAACTTACTAAAATTCACTAGAAACTTGCGTTTGATTCCTGTCTACCTCCATTGAAGCTCTTCAGAAGCTCTGAGACCCTACCTTAACCATCGTCTGACAAGATCGTCGGAGACGTGATGCCGATCAAGACGATCGGCTCTGTTTCTAACAAGTTCACTGTCTTACAAGAAGCGGGAATTCCATTTAGCTCAATCTAAATCGGTTAAGATCGATCCAGATCTGAAGAGTTTGGTGTTTGATTCATAAATTAGAGATCATGGCGAAATCTGCACCAACATTTGGCACTGTCTGTGGGAACATTCAGGATAGAGGTCATGGCTCAATCACCTGAGCGAGAGGAGACAATATCGGTCGAAATGGCAGAGGTTAGTTAGAGAGAGCCGAGCAGAATTAATCCAAAGAGAAAAACAAGAGAAATGGTGCCGACACTACAGATTCCGACATTGCAAACTCGGCAGCAACAGAGAGTGATAGAGGATCATTCACCTCATCTTGCTGAAATTTCTGAAAGACAAGAGAAACATCTCGCAGATACACTTGTTGCTTCTCAACCAGAGCTAGATCCGAATCAAATCACTGCTCGGTTTGAAAATATGCAACATTAGATCCTTGAAACACAAAATTTGATGAGATCATTCATAAAGCAAGTAGAGGTTCGGCTAGAAGGAAGAGCTTTGATCTCACCTACTGGAAAATCTCACACTCTTTCCCAAGTTGAGGCGGTCTCTGACCAAAATTCTCAGATGCAAGGGTTGAGAGAAAGCCAGAGGAAATCTATTCTTAGAGAAGGATTAGGAGAGAGCGCGGATCCGAGCTACATTCCTCTAGAGCTGGAAGATCAGGTATCATCTAAGGATGATCATTTAAGTCAAAGCCAGAGTAGGAAGAGTAAAACTCTTGGGATCCGAAGAGATAAAAAGGGGAAAGAAAAATTAGAGTCAGTGACTGACAAACAAAGACAATGGAGAAAAGTGGAAGAAACGATGGATCAAATCCATTTTCCAGAGACATTATGTCAGCGCCATTGCCACATAACTTCAAACTTTCAGTATTCACAATGTATGATGGAAGCTCAGATCCATTGGAACACCTGGCTCAGTTCAACTCTGTTATGATGTTGGCAGGTAACTCTGATGTTTTGAAGTGTCGATCCTTTCCATCGTCATTGAAAGGTCCAGCAACGACTTGTTTTTCAGTCTACTGCCAGATTCAATTGGAAGCTTCAGAGACCTAACAAATATTTTTCTATCGAGATTCCAAAGCAGTATGAAAAGCGGCAAGACGGTGGATAGCCCGGCAGCAATTTGCCAGAAGTCAGGGGAATCAGTCTGAAGTTATATGAAGAGATTCAATCAAGAATCAATTCAAATAAAAGACCTAAATGAAGCAGTAGCTTATGATGCTATATTCAGAGGTTTGACTGATGATCCTTTGCTAGAGTTCTTAATCATGAACAAACCAGCGAACATTGCAGAACTGACATCACGATGTAATCAATATGCTAACATGAAAGATATACAACAAACCAGGAAGGAGACTGATGGTGATGGGAGCAAAAAGAAAGAAGATGGAGTTCTACGATCTGATCAGAGAGATAAGAGAAATAGCAGGAATTATCCAAGGAATGGCTCTGATCGTCAAGTGAGAAGAGATGTTCTGAGGCCGTTCCCAGAGAACTATACTCCTCTGAATGCCAAAAGGTTAGAAATTCTGATGCGAATCCAACATCAGGGATTTGTGAAGTGGCCAGCATCGATGATAGCAAAGGCAGAAGAGCGGAATCTAAACAGATACTGCAGATTTCATAGAGACCATGGTCATGATACAGATGATTGCAGAATTCTAAAGAATGAAATTGAATGATTGATCAATTAGGGGTGGTTGGATCGATATGTTCAAAGAAGAAATGGAGGACAGCAAAGGGATGTTGCTGAATAGCCAAGAAGGTGGAATAATCGAGGACCAGGAAGGGAGGATCAGGCGAAGAGGGATTTTTAGCCTAATTCTTCAAATGAAAATACCAAAGGTCAGGAAAACCAAAGAGTTCAACAAAAGCAATCCACTGTTATGATCATATTGGGGAGTTTAGACTTAAATTCAGTTTCAAAGCCTAAGGCTCATGCTAGGTATGTCAATTCTGTTGAATCTCATGTTAGTCCCAAAAGAATTAAGAAGATGAAGGAAATAATCTTCACGGAGGAGGAAATGAGTGGAATTCAAGAGCCACATGATGATGTGATTGTTGTTATCATTGAAGTGGCAAATAGAGATGTTCACAGGGTTTTAATTGATACGGGGTCTTCTGTAGACATCATGTCTTACGAAGCCTTTTACGGTTGAAGAGGGGAGAACCAGTGGAGAAATTGAAGAAATTCTCTTTCGATCTTGATAATCCTGATAAAAGGACTATGATTGGGGTTGATCAGATCAATCAGGATAAAGTTTTGTTGAAGAGTTCCTTCGTATGAATGCGGATGTCTTTGCCTAGTCAGCCCAGGATATGCCAGGGCTGAGCAGGGAGGTTGGCGAGCACTGCCTCTGGATAGACAGTACTGGTAAGCCTGTAAAACAGAGGAGGAATTTCTCATCAGAAAAGCATGATGCGATCAAGGTTGAAGTTGAAAAGCTCAGGAAATCAAAATTTATTGAGCAGATCGAATGTGTGACACACAACCCAAATCTAGCCCGAAGACCCGATCTGTTTTGGGTGAAGTAGGTTTTGTTTAATGTTGACTTTGAAGTTTGACCGTGATTTCAGTTTTACTATCTTTTAAAATCTTAGGAAGCCATGTCAGACCTTTCCCTTAGAGTTGATCCAATGTTCCAAAATGAAGGAAGATGTCCTTGTGGGCCATCTCAGTAGAATATATGGTGTTTGACCCAAAACCCATGGATATTGATGATGGTGTTTCCTTATGGAAACCTTATTTGATTTGGTGTTGAACTATTTATTTGTGAAGAAGAACTTGGTTGATGGAGCTAAAGCTTAGTTGGACCTGGTTTGAAGACATCCCTCCATACTAGGTAAGTAGTATGATGTGTTGAAAGAAGCCCATCCAAAAATATTGAAGTTAGGCCCATTAAATCCCTATTTTTGAATAAGCTGTCCGGGCAGTGGCATTTTGGTAAATATCTGTTTTGAAGGTTTTCAAAAGCTTTATTTCTTTAATTTCGTGGTAAACTATTCCCATTATGTTTCTAAACCTCTTGATAGTGTGGGATCGACCTTTGAACTTCCTCTTTGGCAACCAATCAACCAAAAGGGTCAGTTTGGTGAAACCCTAGTAATTCTTGGACTCTTTGTGCTATTTAAAAGGGGAAACTCCATGTGTTTCACTCTCAATCTGTTTCTAAGTCTTTGGAGAACGTGGGAAGATCCCTAGAACCTCTCCTTCGAAGCCAAGGAAGATCCTCAAGTATCTGTTCAGGTTTCTTCAGCGGTTTTTCTTCTAAAAGGTTGGTATGCAATTCGTTTCTTCTTTAATTCATTCTTTCTTCTCTACTTCTGATATTCTGATTTTGAGAAGGGTATTACACTGCTGTAATGACCTCTTCTTTAATTCTTTTAGCCCTAGAGTGAATCCCTCAATTCACTCTATGATCTTGAAGCCATATGGCGATGATCCTTGAATTTGATTCCACCAAAGCTCTTAATGATACTTTCCCTAATTTTCTACCTATCTTTATTATTGTGGGGAAGGTCTCATATTATTACCATGACCTTCCCTTGTGTCCTCATGATTGAGGGGTTGATCCCTAATTTTCCTTGGACCATTGGAAGCCAGAAGGGAGAGATTTTGAGGGGAAATTCTTGGGTAACTTTCATGAGAGGGTAACCAATTGGCAACCCTTTTATTTTCTATTAATTCATTTGGACCCTCCCCAAAACCTTTCTTGATTGTAAATTCCTTGCCCTAAGGGTGAATCTTTATTCTCCCTAGTCTTTCCGTGGGATACACGGATTCTTGTTAGTAATCCCTAATTGTATTATTTGAATTTCTTTCCCTTCACTTTAATTGAGAACCTTATTTTCTCTCATTAGTAGACCCTTCCTAATTCCATTCTTTATTTTGAAATACTAATGAGATATTCCTTTATCTATCTTGGGTTGTTTTTGTGAGAATTAATTATGGGCAATTCTCATGAGAGGTAACCATATATGAAACCCTAATGTTCTTTTATCTGTTGGAAACTTCCCAACACTTTTTCAGATTGTGCATTCTTTGTTTCTCTTTCCCTTGGGTGATATTTGTGTTAACCTAAACTTGATCACTATATTTTCTTCATGATCCATGTTTAACCTAATTAGGATTTCTAATTATTCTTTCTTCGTTCTTGTTCTTGTTTGAGATCAGGAAAAAGATGATGCATCCTTGCAACCATCTATTCCATGATCTCATCCTATTCTTTGAGATCTATGATCATCATCATGATCTTAACCCTAGCCAAATAAATTCCTTGAAACCCTAACCCTTGAATGATCTTTCTGGAAACCTTTTGTAACCTTCCATGTGAGGGAAACCTCATGGGTAATATTTCTATTAACCTAAACTAGATTTCCTATGATCTCTTGTTATTTTGATAACAATCATTCCCTCTCTTTCCGTGTTCATAACCTTTTCATGAGCCATATGTTATGATGAAACCCTAACCCCTTTATTATTGACCTAATGAGATTGATTTTTCGGACTATGATCTCCCCCATGTCTTCATTTGGGTTAGGCTGTACTTGGTCTTCAACCCCCATGAGCAAAGCACCCTTGTATAGCAATATACATGGGGGCGGTTTCTAGTGGCGGTCGATTGAACCAAGCGACAGCCTGAAGCGACCGCCCGGTCTGTTTTCGGGGTTTTGCCCTATTTTGCCCCCTGTTCGTTATAAATAGCATCCCTCGCCCTATTAACGCATTATTATGTTCGGGATTGCTATTTTGGGAGTTTAGGCGGCTGTGGAAACGTGCGGGATTCAGGTCTGAAGTGCTGTTAATGATATGAAACCTTTTCTCTTCTATTCTTGGTGATTCTGATTAAGGTAATGAATCTCCATATGCAATTCTCTTCTTTTTAACCTCTAATTGATATGAACCCATCTCCTTTTTGTTAGTGGTTACCCAATTGATTTGTTGTACTCCCTTTCCAATGTTCTTGATGAGATCCTATCCAGAAACGAATCCCTGCATTTGTTAATGGATGGATCTAGTCAAGGGAAAAGTTTCTGGGTAATCCATTTATGATAATTGTTAGGTTTCTTTTCACCTAGTGTCTCTTGGAGTGTTAGATTCGAGACTTTGGCCATGATCACTCGAAATCCGGATTGAAAACGGATGATCAGAAGCTTGAGTTTCGGATCTGAAACTCTCTGTTTTTGGGGCGGTCACTAGTGGCGGTCGCTCAACTTAAGCGACCGGCTGAAGCGACCGGCCGGTTTCCAGTGTCTGTGTAAGTTTGATTTTGGATTTGTTTTGACTCTTGACTCTTATATATTCTTGTAACCCTATGCCTAGGTGTTCTCTGTTTCAAGTAAAAGTCTTATAATAGTTTCTGGAATTCAAGTTAGAGGAATTTTACATAATTACAGGTAAGGACATGCATTCTTATTTATATGCAATTACATATACATGATGATTCTGTTGTTCTATTTACTATTCTTTGATCATGTAACTTGCTGTAATTGTATAAAGCATGTGAATCTTATTGTACACTTGTTGTTTGTGGTATTCCTTGATGTACTTCATCTTTCATGATATTGCACAACTGTTCATGGTATGATAAAGAGTGATTGTAGTGTAGTTGTGATGGAAGGGGTATTCCATTGGGATATCTTGGCTTGGGATATCAGAAGGCTATGGAATGGGACACATGCCTGCTGATGTCTCCAGCACTATCATGATTACTTGATGACATACTTAGGGAGTCTAGAATTGCATGGCTAGGTACCCCACATGCTATTACCCTTTCGGCAGGGGAATTGAAGCCGGGTGACCCGTGACAATGGTGACGTGACTATGTTTCATCCAACAGCGAGTAACCAGTCCGTGCGGAGACTCAGTGGTCCACTGTTGGTCATGTAATGGTAGGGTTGCATATGTTAGGGTTGGGCTCATGGACGTCCAAGGAGCGGACCGGGTGACGCGAGGAGTCATGAGAGCATCCGCCCCAATAATATGTGGATGACCATAGGGTTAAGGAATGGAGTCCAACAGAGGTAGCCAGTTCGTGAGGATTCACACTCCTAGGTTGCGAAGGATACTGAACCGAGTTGGTTGGTGCCATAGGGGAAGTATCTAGACTTCATATAGTATGTTACCATTATGACTTGCATTGAATTAGAAACCCCGACATGCGCCAGTACTCGTTGCCAATGGTCGTGGTGAGAGAGTGTTGACTTAACCCCCCAGCCAAGGTTTGAGAGCCAGGTGTGGACTTACCCCTTTGCCCAGGATCCCTACGAGAGGTAACCAGTCCTTGCTGGATCGAGTGATGAGACTTACCCAAAGGAGGGCTGGTGTATATCTTAAAGCATGTCAGCTGTTAGAGACTTGCATAGTTAGATCTTAGTAGCATTCATATTTCTGCATATCATTCATATCATTTCATATGTGCATTCGTGGATTGTATTGACATATATATGAGAATTGCTTGTTCCTTACTGAGTTCGTTGGAACTCATTCCTTTCATTGTATGTATTATATAAACTGTACAGATGGTTGCACAACGTCGGAAGTTGGAGATGATTCATATGAAATAGCTTTCTCGTATGAAGCTGATGTGAGACAGACAGTGGTACATGGACTTGCAGAGCATGAAGCCTCCTGAAGATGAAGATTATTTAGTTATTCTTTTTGCTTCCGCTGATCTCGATATTACATTTGATTCTTGATTCTTTCCTTTGATTCTTTCTTGGATATTTATTGGAGTATTTGGACTCCTGTAACCTTTTTATTGATTATTGCACTATTCTTGCTCTTGATTATCTGTATTTGTATTTATTATTATTGATAGACTAAAACCATGGATCCTGTGACGGTTCGCACCCACGGGTTGTCGGGCGGTTAACCGGGCCCGGCGAGTGGGGTGTGACAGAATGTCCCAAGTGGTTGGTGAATGTTGTGAGGGTGAAAAAGTAGAATGGTAAATGGAGAATGTGCGTGGATTATATTGATTTGAACAAGGCCTGCCCCAAAGATTGTTATCCCTTACCGTGGATTGATCAGTTGATTGACGCCACTTCAGGTAAGCAAATGTTAAGCTTTATAGATGCCTATTCAGGCTATAATCAAATCCTTATGAAGAAGGAAGACCAACCTCACACGGCATTTATGACAAATTGTGAAAGTGACTGTTACAAGGTTATGCCTTTTGGATTGAAGAATGTTGGGGCAACATATCAAAGAGCAATGAATAAATTGTTTGCTGATCAGATTGGGAGGAATATGGAAGTTTATGTTGATGATCTTCTGGTGAAGAGTCAATTTAAATCTGATCACCTTAATGATATGAAGGAATGTTTTGACATACTCAGAAAGAATGGGATGAGACTTAATCCTAAGAAATGTGCATTTGGAGTTTCATCAGGGATGTGAAATCCAGCCCGACCTTGACCCGGAAACCCCTGTTGTTTGTAGGTCCGACAACCCGAAGTAAAGGAAGAAGTCAACTATGGGCCATCTCAGTGGAAGACTTGATGTTTGGCTTAGAATCCATGGAAGTTGAGGACAATGTTCCATTTATGGAAACTTGTTTAGGACTAAAAAGGAAACTGCACCCTGATGAAGATGGGATTAGTTGATGGACTTGGAGTATTATCTGACTTGGTTCGAAGGCATTTCTACATGCTAGGTAAGCCACCTGGTGTGTGTGTAAAAGCCCTTTAAGTTTGGATTTGATATGGACCTTCAATTCCCTACCTTGGCCTTGCTGTCCTTATTGGTCGATTGGGCCAGTAGACCAATCAATCGACCAATGAGATCTGTTTTGCTGAATTAGGTCTTGGCTGCTCTATTTAAGCCCAATCTTGAGTCTAATTCGTCTTTTGTGCCTCCAAACATTCTGGAACGAACCAGAGCTCTCCCCAAGTCATCTCCTTTACACCCTTGGTGGTTTTCTTGTTGGATCTTCATCATTTCTCTTGCTTTTGCATCACAAGGTATGTGATCACCCTCCTCTCTTCTCCATCTTTAGTTTTCTTTAGTTTTTCTTTTCTTTTCTGATTGAGAACAGTGGGGTTGATGTTGCATTTCTGATTGTAACCATCACTCCACTCATTTCTCTGTTTTTTCCTAAGGATTTAAGGCTTGATGGATGATCTTAATCAAGATCATCACTTGCTTTTGAAGGAAACCATGTCTTTATCTTCTTTCTCATTTTTCATTCAAAGTTCTTCAATCTTAGATATGTTTTTCTAGAAGTTATGTACATGCTTTCCATGATTTCTCTGTTAGATTAGTAATCTATCATTCTTTAGTTTCCCCTCCATGAATTTGCCATGATTTCTCCAAGAACCCTGACTGACCTATTTATGGTAAGTTTTATTTCCTTATTTGTACCTTTAGGTTTTGGTCAATGATAGCATTAGACTTGCTCTTTAGCACTAGAATACTATCATTGTATATTCCCTTCTTGTTTGGTGGCAATTCGAATCACAAAATTCGGATTTCGGATCAGAAATCTCTGTTTTTGTTTGTCACTGACTCTGTTGGTTGACTGATCGGTCGACTGAGTCAGTAGACCAATCAATCGACCAATAAAGTCAGTAGCCTCTGTTTTGGTTTATTTTTGGTTGATTTGATTCCTACCTTCTGGAGTTCTTTCCTAATAAGGTATATATATTGTCTAGGATCCTCTTTCCAAGATTAGGAAAGATCTTCCTTAATTCTCGGGATTCTTTGCGAATTATTTAAGGTAAGGATAGTTATTTCTTTAATTACATAGGTTGCATGATTTAGTTTCCATATTTGAATCTTTCTAATTTATTTCCATAAATAGATTCTTATATTGATGTACTACTGATGCAACTACTCTAATTATAGTAGCATTACTTGTTTACATTATTTAGTTTATGTACGACTTTACTTGCCAATTATATATGAGTTGGATCATGTTCTTGATTACTTTCCATACGGGGAGTTAATATACTAGTGTTGATTGATGATTGTGACTGATTAGGTATGGTTTGGAAAGGAGAGGTGTCCTTTTGACACTTCTGTCCTTGGACATCAACGGGAATATTATGGGATGTTTCCGGAGATGCCCTTTGACACCTTCCTAAATTGTTGGTTGTCATACTTAGGGCTGTCTAGCAGTGTTTGGCTAGGATGACCCTGTTGTATCAAACCCTAATCGGAGGGGTATTGAGACCGAACAACCTGTGGTAGTAATGGGGATTTGTGGGTGCTCAAGACAGGTAACTAATCTGTGAGAGGACATGAATCACATTGCGGTTATCTTTTTGGGCCATTTATTGGTAGGGTTGCATATGGATAGACCTGGGCTCATGGGCGCTCAAGACCAATAACCAACCCGTGAGAGGACGTGAGAGCTTCCCGTTTACCATATGTGGATGACGAATAGGGTTGATGAGTCCGTAGTCAAGGACTATGAGGACTCTAGTGTGAAGGATACCGGAAAGGATCGCTAGGGGCGAGGAATGGACGTATCTGGATCCAACTTGACATAACTAAGTAGAAGACTTGCATTTGGCTAGGCTTTACCTTGACATGCGCCAATACTTAGACCAATGGTGATGTGAGAGAGAGGTGACCTAAACCCCCCCAGCCATGGAATGTGTCACACCCCACCCGCCGGTCTCGGTTACCCGCCCGACAACCCGTGGGTGCGATCCGTCACAAGATCCAAGGTTTTAGTCTATCAACAATATTTAAGACAAATAAAGATAATCAAGAGCAAAGACTATTCAATAACTGAATTAAATGAATTACAGGAGTCCAAATACTCCAATAACAATAATAAAGGAAAGAAATAATGAATAAAATGGATAAGGGTTCAGCGGAAGTAAGCAAAAGAGTTATATCAATTTCTTCCCAGTTTCCTTTTCTAAATCTAAAAAGTGTTTTTCATGGATCTCAAGGTAAGGTGTTCTCCAATTCAACTCTATTCGCCGAGCGAACTTTCTGACCACCTTCCGTCTCTGATCATCAATAGGTGTGATAAGCGCACTCCATGCAGCTGCAGGAGCTCCAGCACATGCTATTTCCATCTCCCACTGACGGTGCCACATCTTCTTCATACGGGGTGGTTCCTTGATAGGAAACCAGTCCATCCTCCTGTATAATTCCTTCTTCTGTGCAGGCTAATAAACAATACAAAATAAAGACGTGAGTTCTAGAGAACTCAGTAAGAAACAATCTCAAATCCCATCAATTATCCCACAATGCCAAGATACATAAATAATATGAATGAATGCAAAGTATGAATGATACTATGATTTCTAACTATGCAGGTCTCTAATAGTTGACATGCTTTAAGTTATACACCAGCCCTCCTCTGGGTAAGTCTCATCACTCTGATCCGGCAAGGACTGGCTACCTCTGTAGGGATCCTAGGAAAAAGGGAAAGTCCACACCTGGCTCTCAATTCCATGGCTGGGGGTTAAGTTAACACTCTCTTACCACGACCATTGGTAATGAGTGCTGGCGCATGTCGGGGTTTCTAATCCAATGCAAGGTCATACTGGTTACATGTCTACATGAAGTCCAGATACATCCCCTATGGCACCAACCAACTCGGTTCAGTATCCTTCGCAACCTAGGAGAGAGAATCCTCACGGATTGGCTACTGCTGTTGGACTCCACTCCTTAACCCTATGGTCATCCACATATTATTGGGGCGGATGGTCTCATGATTCCTCACGCCACCCGGTCCGATCCTTGGACATCCATGAGCCCAACCCTAACATATGCAACCCTACTATTTATATGACTAACAGTGGACCACAATGTCACATCACTGTCATCACGGGTCACTCGGTTTCAATCCCCCTACCGAAAGGGTAGTAGCATGTGGGGTACTTAACCATGCAATTATAGACTCTACCTAAATAATGCCATCAAATAGTAAAGACAGTGCTGGAGACATCAGCAGGCATGTGTCCCATTCCACAACCTTCTGATATCCCTAGCTAAGATATCTCAAAATAGATACCTCATCCATCAGAACCATATACCAACTACCATCAATACATAACATTCATAATCAACACAATATGTATATAAGACAAATAGCAGTAAAGTAATATGATTTCTATATAAGACATAAAAACAACAGCATATATAAAGAAATATGATTTCAAATATACACTAGATTAACATATTATAAGTCTATTCAAGAGATAGGATGAATTGTCCTTACCTGCATATAAGTAAGATTGTCCGTAAAATGAAATCCGATAACTATTATATGACTTTTCTTTCAAACAGTGATTACCTATACACAGGGTTACAGTTACATATAAGTTAAATGAATCAATTTGAATCAGAACCAAAAACCATTTGGTCTTTGTTTACCAGCCGGTCGCTTAGGTTGAGCGACCGCCACTATTGACCGCCCCAAAAACAGTGAGTTTCAATCCGAAACTCAGGCCTCTGATTACTCGTTTTCAATCCAGATTTTGAGTAATCTTGACCTAAGTCTCAAATTTAAAACTCCCTAAGCCAAAGGGTGAGGGAAAACTAACCATTACCATCAATAGATTACGCAGAACTCTCCCCTTGACTGGATTAACCTTCTCACGAAATCAGGGTTTCGTTTACGGTTAATTCATCTCAAGTAGATTGAAAAGAGAGTTAAAAAGATCCAAGGGGGTTAACCACAAAGACGAGGGGATGGGTTAACACTAATTTAACGGACAAAGAGAGTAAAGAACAAAGGATTAATTCATTACCTAACGCCAGAAAGTCAGAAAAGGAAAGGACTGATCTCCAAGTCACTCCAAGCACTCCAGAGTCTCTTTCGGAACTTCCCCGCAGCCATCTAACCTCCAAATTTAGCAACCACGAATAAAATATTCGTTACTTAGACGAGGGTTGCCTTTTATAGAACTCAGGGGGCAAAATAGGGTAAAATTCCCGAAAACAGACCGGGCGGTCGCTTGGTTTAATCGACCGCCACTAGCAATCGCCCCCATATAATTTGCCATACAAGGGTGCTTTTGCTAGGGGGTTGATACCCAAGGCCAACCTAGCCCTAAAGAAGAGATGGGGGAGATCTTACCTTCATTCCGGACATCTCCGAAGAACACTTGACTTCCAGAATTCCAAATACCAAGCAGGGCAGGCTCTTCAGACAAAGGATCCAGATCCATGGGTTCAGGGTATGGATCATGGACTTCAATCTGGACACTCCACAAATTCGCCCGACTAGACCTTCGGGTTCTCGGACCTGAAATACGGATCTCGGGTTAGAAATATGGGGGTTGTTACAGAATGTCCCGAGTGATTCCGAACCCACTACCAAACGGCGTTGTGTGATGAGACCTTCCCAAAGTAGTATGGTGCTTGGCTTAAAGCATGTCTGCCAATAGAGATCAACATACATAGAGTTAAATTCATACATTCATTGTTTGTCTCATACCATATTGCATTCATGTTTTGCTTTGAAATCCTGCCATTTATGTTATTATGGATTTAACTGCCTTCTTGGGTTTCTTTTGAAACTCACTCCTTTTGTACTATGTCTTTGTTAGATTTCTCTACAGGCTCAGAGTATTATGATTGCACATACGAAGAAGCGCAGGGAGAGGAGACATATTTCCAAGAAGGTGATTGCGGTTACAACGATTACCTTGAAGATTCCTCGGGTGGTCATGCTGTGTACAATGCTTAGTCCGTCGATAGAATGGAAGCATCCCTGTGCTATTTTTGAGCTTTACACTTATAGAGATGTTCTCTATAAGATTGAAAACGATTTAGTTACTGATGTTACATCTTTTTGGGATTAGTTGTAGTCCCTCCCCTTTCCCCATTTTTTCCACTTTCTTTCCGCTATTTTGGTATTGTGAGTTTCCGCCTCACTTTACCGTTGACTTGACATTTTCTTCTTGTCACATCCACCCAGCCAGTACCCTACCTGGCATACCCGAGTGTGTGATCCACAGCCCCGAAGATCAAGTATTGAGGTAATCAACCTCCCTCATAGACAATAACATAATCATGAACATAAATAATCAATGTACAAAGTATAATCAAAAGATCCAAATAAGGAAAGAATAAATCATATATCATCAGAGTACGAAAGACAATCAGAATGTCTAAATCATAAAGTAAAGTGAGGCGGAATCTCACTCTACAAACAACAGAAAGTAGTTCTAAAAAGAAAAGGAAAAGGTATAAAAACTAATCCCAGTAGCAAGTACAATAAGTAACTAAATTGTTCACAATCTTATAGACGACATCTCTATAAGTATAAATCTCAAAAATGGCACAAGGGCGCTTCCACTCTATGGTCGGGCTAAGCATCATACGTAGCATAACCACCCGCGGAATCTTCAGTGTAATTGTCGTAACCGCTGTAAAACCCAGCCCTAACCTTGACCCGGAAACCTTGTTATTTGTAGGTCCGATGACCCGAAGTAAAGTAAGAAGTCAGCTTTGGGCCATCCCAGTAGAGGACTTGGTGTCTGGCTTTGAATCCATGAAAGTTGATGATGAGGTTCTATTTATGGAAACTGAATCCTGATGAAGATCTAATTAGTTGATGGACTTGGAGTGCTCTCTATCTTGGTTTGAAGGCATTTCTACCTATTAGGTAAGTCACTTGACTTGTGTGCAAAACCCCTTTAGGATTGGATTTGATCTGGACCTTCAATTCCCTGTTTTGGTCTTGCTGTCAGCATTGGTCGACTGATTGGTCGACTGGGCCAGTCGACCAATCCACTCGACCAATGAGTGCTGTCTTTGGCAATTAGGTTGTTCTTGCTCTATTTCAGTCCAATCTCGAGTCCACTTCGTATTTGCTGCCTCCAAACCCTCTGGAACGAACCAAAGACCTCTGCAAGTCATCTCTCTTGCATCCTTGGTGTTTTCTTGACGGATCTTCGTCGAAACTCTTCTTTTTGCATCAAAAGGTATGTCTACTCTCTCTTCTTCTCCTCCATCTTTGTTTTTCTTTCCTTTTTGGGTTGAGACAGTAGAGAAGAGATGCTGCATTCTCTGTTGCAAACATCTCTGAACATGTTCTCATGATCATCCTAAGGATTTGAGGCTAGAACAATGATCTTAACCATGATCATTGCAAGCTTTTGAAGGAATCATGATCAAACCATGATTTAATCTCTGTTAAACTTCTAATCTGAATTCTGATCTCTTTGGATCTTCTATGTTGATCATGTTAGTAGTTAATTACTGTGTTTCTTTCCATGATCCATAATCTATAGATTTCTAGTTGTTCTCTTCTACCATACTATGTGTTCTTCATGATGCATGGTAGTTACATATATGGTAGGTTTTATTTCCTTATTTAGATTTATGCTTCTAAGCCTTATTCCATGAAGATCTATGTATGTTTTCATGTTTTCATTACCGAAAGCAATGATCCATCCTCCTATTGTTCTTGTCTTTGTTTTCTATTTCAAATTCATCAAGATCCATGGTTGATTTAATTATGGTAACTTTTTGTTTCCTAATTTGGATCTTGATACCTTGATTTGATTAGTGTTTTGAGGTCCCCTATTTGTTAGAATACTACTGATGTAGTCTACCCCTTGATTAGTACCCTTTTGAACCACCAAATTCGGATTTCATATCTTAAAACTCTGTTTTTTTTAGGCTACTGTCTGCATTGGTCGACTGATTGGTCGACTGGACCACTCGACCAATCCACTCGACCAATGAGTACAGCAACTCCAGATTTGGTCTGTTTCGGATGTTTTGATATCTTTTCTGTTAGGGATCTTTCCTAATATGTTGTATATACTTGTTTAGGACTTTCTTCTCAAGTTTGCCAGGATCTTACTTGACTTCTTAGGATTCCTTTGCGAGTTATAAAAGGTAAGGATGGTTATTTCCTTAATTACATAGATAGCATGAATCTAGTTTCTATATTTGAATATCATAGATATGATTCCTAAATTAGATTCTTACAATGATATACTACTGTTGCATAACTTTGATTACAGTAGCATTATTTATTCATGTTGAATTGATTCATGTATGATTTACTTACCGATTATATACAAGTGATTGTATTTATTGATTTCTTTCCATATATGAAGTTACCATATATGTGATGATATGAATTGATGCATGTGTATGCTTAAGTATGGTTTGGAAAGGAGAGGTGTCCTTTTGACACTTCTGTCCTTGGACTACTACGGGAATATTATGGGATGTTTCCGGAGACGCCCTCTGGACACCTTCCTAAACTGTTGGATGACATATCTAGGATTGTCTAGTAGTGTTTGGCTAGGATGTCCTGTTATGTCAGACCCTAATCGGAGGGGTATTGAGACCGAACGACCCGTGGTAGCAATGGGGATTCATGGGCGCTCAAGACCGGTAACCAACCCGTGAGAGGACAGGGAATCACATTGTGGGGGCCATTTATTGATAGGGTTGCATATGATTAGACTTGGGCTCACGGGCGCTTAAGACCGGTAACCAACCCGTGAGAGGACGTGAGAGCTTCCCGTTTACCATATGTGGATGATCAATAGGGTTGATGAGTCCGTAGTCCGAGTTGGTCGGTGCCATAGGATACGCTCGACTCTAGTGTGAAGGATACCGGAAAGGATCGTCGGGGACGAGGAATGGAAGTATCTGGATCCGACTTGATGTAACTAAGTAGAAGACTTGCATTTGGCTAGGTTTTACCCCGACATGCGCCAAATTACTTATACCAAATGGTTGTGAGAGAGTGTGTTGACTTAACCCCCTGCCAAGGTTTGTCCTGAGGGATGAAGGACCCATTACCAATCGGCTGCTCGAGACCGGTGAAATGATCCGTGAGAGAATCCAAGATATCTTAAAGGGTTGAGGATGTGAGTGGACTTTCCTAAAGAAGTACGGTGTTATGACTTAAAGCATGTCCGCCAATAGAGACCAAAGCATACATAGAGTTAGATTCATTCATTCATTGTTTGTTCCATATCATATTGCATTCATGATTGTTCGGAATCCCGCCATTTATGTTATTATGGATTTTAATCGCCTTACCGAGTTTCTTTGAAACTCATTCCTTTATTGTACAATGTTGTTAGACTATCCTGCAGTACTGAGTACTATGACGGTCCCTATGAAGAAGCGCAAGGCGAAGAGGCATATCTCCAGGAAGGTGATTGCGGTTACCACAATTACTCGAAGATCCCGCGGGTGGTTATGCTCCGTACGATGCTTAGTCCGACCATTGAGTGGAAGCGTCCTTGTGCTATTTATGAGATTTACACTTACAAGGATGTTGTCTATAAAGTGGAGAACAATTTAGTTACACAATGTACTTGTTACTGGGATTAGGTTTTGTCTAGTTTATTCTTTTAGAGCTACTTTTCCGCTGGTTGTAAAGTGGGATTTTTGCCTCGCTTTACTTATCACGTTTGATACTCGATTATATTTAGTATTCCGGTTCATTTATGATTCATTCTTTCTTTATTGGATCTATGATTTATCTTCCGCACTCATGTTATGATTGTTCATGATTATGTTGATGTTCTATCTGTGGAGGCTGGATCCCACTCGATGCGCGATCTCGGTTACTTGATGGGCTCTGGGGGGGCGATCACCTTCATGATATGCAGGAATGCTTCCTTGAGTTCATACCTCGGGAGGATATGTGGATGAGACTAAAAACCTAGAGAAATCTGACATTTGAGTTTCATCGCCAAAAGGAATGAGTGTGAAATCCAGCCCGAACCTTGACCCGGAAACCCTTGTTATTTGTAGGTCCGATAACCCGAAGTAAAAGGAAGAAGTCAACTTTGGGCCATCCCAGGGAGGACTTGGTGTCTGGCTTTGAATCCATGAAAGTTGAGGATAAAGTTCCATTTATGGAAACTTTGACTAAGGAACCTGGATGAAGATGGGATTACTTGATGGACTTGGAGTGCTTATCTATCTTGGTTTGAAGGCATTTCTACCTATTAGGTAAGCCACCTGGTGTGTGTGCAAAACCCCTTTAAGATTGGATTTGATCTGGACCTTCAATTCCCTACCTTGGCCTTGCTGTCCTTATTGGTCGAATTGGCCGATGGGACCAATCAATCGACCAATGAGTCTGTTTTTCTGGAATTAGGTCTTGGTCTTGCTCTATTTAAGCCCAACCTCGAGTCCACTTGCCTATTTGCTGCCTCCAAACACTCTGGAACGAACCAAAGACCTCTCCCCAAGTCATCTCCCTTGCATCCTTGGTGGTTTTCTTGTCGGATCTTCATCATTTCTCTTGCTTTTGCATCAAAAGGTATGTCTACTCACCTTCCTCTCTCTCCATCTTTAGTTTTTTTGTTTTTCTTTTCTTTTGAGTTGAGAACAAGTGAGGGTTGATGTTGCATTTCTGATTGTAACCATCACTCCAATCATGTTCTCATGATTATCCTAAGGATTTGAGGCTTGATCAATGATCTTAACCAAGATCATCACTAGCTTTTGAAGGAATTTAACCATGTCTTTATCTTCTTTCTGATTTGAATTCGATCTCAAAGGTCTTCTATGTTTGATCATGTTTTCAGTAGTTATGTACATGCTTTTCCATGATTTCTCTGTCAGATCTAGTAATCTATCATTCTTTAGTTTCCCTCCATACTTTGCCATGATTTCTCCAAGAACCCATGATCGACCTATTTATGGTAGGTTTTATTTCCTTATTTGAAAAAAAAACCAAATAAAAAAAGTGTACCTTTAGGTTTTGGTCAATGATAGCATTAGACTTGCTCTTTAGCACTAGAATACTATCATTGTATATTCCCCTCTTGTTTGGTGGCAATTCGAACCACAAAATTCGGATTTCATCGGATCTGAAATCTCTTTTTTGTTTGTCATTGACATGGTCGGTTGACTTGGTCGACCGAACCAGGCGACCAATCAATCGACCAATAAAGTCAAAGCCTGCTTTGGTTTATTTTTGGTTGATTTGATTCCTACCTTCTGAGTTCTTTCCTAATAAGGTATATATACTTGTTTAGATCCTCTTTCTCAAGATTAGCCAAGATCTTACTTAATTCTCGGGATTCTTTGCGAATTATTTAAGGTAAGGATAGTTATTTCTTTAATTACATAGGTAGCATGAATCTAGTTTCCATATTTGAATCTTTCTAGATATATTTCCATAAATAGATTCTTACAATGATATACTACTTGATGTAACTACTCTAATTACAGTAGCATTACTTATTCATATTGAATTTAGTCTATGTACGACTTTACTTACCAATTATATATGAGTTGGATCATGTTATTGATTACTTTCCATACGGGGAGTTACCATATACTAGTGATGATTGATGATTGTGACTGATTAGGTATGGTTTGGAAAGGAGAGGTGTCCTTTTGACACTTCGGTCCTTGGACATCAACGGGAATATTATGGGATGTTTCCTGAGATGCCCTTTGGACACCTTCCTAAACTGTTGGATGTCATACTTAGGACTGTCTAGCAGTGTTTGGCTAGGATGACCTCTGTTGTATCAAACCCTAATCGGAGGGGTATTGAGACCGAACAACCCGTGGTAGTAATGGGGATTCGTGGGCGCTCAAGACCGGTAACTAACCCGTGAGAGGACATGAATCACATTGCGGTTTTTTTTTTGGGCCATTTATTGGTAGGGTTGCATATGGATAGACTTGGGCTCATGGGCGCTCAAGACCAATAACCAACCCGGTGAGAGGACGTGAGAGCTTCCCGTTTACCATATGTGGATGACCAATAGGGTTGATGAGTCCGTAGTCAAGGACTATGAGGACTCTAGTGTGAAGGATACCGGAAAGGATCGCTAGGGGCGAGGAATGGACGTATCCGGATCCAACTTGACATAACTAAGTAGAAGACTTGCATTTGGCTAGGCTTTACCTTGACATGCGCCAATACTTAGACCAATGGTGATGTGAGAGAGAGGTGACCTAAACCCCCAGCCATGGAATGTGTCACACCCCACCCGCCGGTCTCAGTGTTACCCGCCCGACAACCCGTGGGTGCGATCCGTCACAAGATCCAAGGTTTTAGTCTATCAACAATATTTAAGACAAATAAAGATAATCAAGAGCAAAGACTATTCAATAACTGAATTAAATGAATTACAGAGTCCAAATACTCCAATAACAATAATAAAGGAAAGAAATAATGAATAAAATGGATAAGGGTTCAAGGAAGTAAGCAAAAGAGTTATATCAATTTCTTCCCAGTTTCCTTCCTTCTAAATCTAAAAAGTGTTTTTCATGGATCTCAAGGTAAGGTGTTCTCCAATTCAACTCTATTCGCCGAGCGAACTTTCCACCACCTTCCGTCTCGATCATCAATAGGTGTGATAAGCGCACTCCATGCAGCTGCGGGAGCTCCAAAGACATGCTATTTCCATCTCCCACCGACGGCACACATCTTCTTCATACGGGGTGGTTCCTTGATAGGAAACCACCATCCTCCCGTATAATTCCTTCTTCCAGTGTGCTAATAAACAATACAAAATAAAGACGTGAGTTCTAGAGAACTCAAGAAGAAACAATCTCAAATCCCATCAATTATCCCACAATGCCAAGATACATAAATAATATGAATGAATGCAAAGTATGAATGATACTATGATTTCTAACTATGCAGTCTCTAATAGTTGACATGCTTTTAAGTTATACACCAGCCCTCCTCTCGGGGTAAGTCTCATCACTCGATCCGGCAAGGACCCGGCTACCCTCCGTAGGGATCCTAGGAAAAAGGGAAAGTCCACACCGGCTCTCAATTCCATGGTCAGGGGGTTAAGTTAACACTCTCTTACCACGACCATTGGTAATGAGTGCCGGCGCATGCTCGGGGTTTCTAATCCAATGCAAGGTCATACTGGTTACATGTCTACATGAAGTCCGGGACATCCCCTATGGCACCAACCAACTCGGTTCAACGATCCTTCGCAACCTAGGAGAGAGAATCCTCACGGATTGGCTACTGCGTTGGACTCCACTCCTTAACCCTATGGTCATCCACATATTATTGGGGCGGATGGTCTCATGATTCCTCACGCCACCCGGTCCGATCCTTGGACATCCATGAGCCCAACCCTAACATATGCAACCCTACTATTTATATGACTAACAGTGGACCACAATGTCACATCACTGTCATCACGGGTCACTCGGTTTCAATCCCCCTACCGAAAGGGTAGTAGCATGTGGGGTACTTAACCATGCAATTATAGACTCTACCTAAATAATGCCATCAAATAGTAAAGACAGTGCTGGAGACATCAGCAGGCATGTGTCCCATTCCACAACCTTCTGATATCCCTAGCTAAGATATCTCAAAATAGATACCTCATCCATCAGAACCATATACCAACTACCATCAATACATAACATTCATAATCAACACAATATGTATATAAGACAAATAGCAAGGAAAGTAATATGATTTCTATATAAGACATAAAAACAACAAAGATATATAAAGAAATATGATTTCAAATATACACTAGATTAACATATTATAAGTCTATTCAAGAGATAGGATGAATTGTCCTTACTCCGCATATAAGTAAGATTGTCCGTAAAATGAAATCCGATAACTATTATATGACTTTTCTTTCAAACATGTGATTACCTATACACATGTGGTTACGCTAGCATATAAGTTAAATGAATCAATTTGAATCGGAACCAAAAACCATTTGGTCTTTTGTTTACCAGCCGGTCGCTTAGGTTGAGCGACCGCCACTATTGACCGCCCCAAAAACAGTGAGTTTCAATCCGAAACTCAGGCCTCTGATTACTCGTTTTCAATCCAGATTTTGAGTAATCTTGACCTAAGTCTCAAATTTAAAACTCCCTAAGCCAAAGGGTGAGGGAAAACTAACCATTACCATCAATAGATTACGCAGAACTCTCCCTTGACTCGGATTAACCTTCTCACGAAATCGTGGTTTCGTTACGGTTAATTCATCTCAAGTAGATTGAAAAGAGAGTTAAAAAGATCCAAGGGGGTTAACCACAAAGACGAGGGGATGGGTTAACACTAATTTAACGGACAAAGAGAGTAAAGAACAAAGGATTAATTCATTACCTAACGCCGTAAAGTCGAAAAAGGAAAGGACCGATCTCCAAGTCACTCCAAGCACTCCGCAGTCTCTTTCGGAACTTCCCCCGCAGCCATCTAACCTCCAAATTTAGGCAACCACGAATAAAATATTCGTTACTTAGACGAGGGTTGCCTTTTATAGAACTCGGGGGCAAAATAGGGTAAAATTCCCGAAACAGACCGGGCGGTCGCTTGGTTTAATCGACCGCCACTAGCAATCGCCCCATATAATTTGCCATACAAGGGTGCTTTTGCTAGGGGGTTGATACCCAAGGCCAACCTAGCCCTAAAGAAGAGATGGGGGAGATCTTACCTTCATTCCGGACATCTCCGAAGAACACTTGACTTCCGTAATTCCAAATACCAAGCGGGCAGGGTGCTCTTCAGACAAAGGATCCGATCCATGGGTTCAGGGGTATGGATCATGGACTTCAATCTGGACACTCCACAAATTCGCCCGACTAGACCTTCGGGTTCTCGGACCTGAAATACGGATCTCGGGTTAGAAATATGGGGGTTGTTACAGAATGTCCCGAGTGATTCCGAACCCACTACCAAACGGCGTTGTGTGATGAGACCTTCCCAAAGTAGTATGGTGCTTGGCTTAAAGCATGTCTGCCAATAGAGATCAACATACATAGAGTTAAATTCATACATTCATTGTTTGTCTCATACCATATTGCATTCATGTTTTGCTTTGAAATCCCGCCATTTATGTTATTATGGATTTAACTGCCTTACTGGGTTTCTTTTGAAACTCACTCCTTTTGTACTATGTCTTTGTTAGATTTCTCTACAGGCTCAGAGTATTATGATTGCACATACGAAGAAGCGCAGGGAGAGGAGACATATTTCCAAGAAGGTGATTGCGGTTACAACGATTACCTTGAAGATTCCTCGGGTGGTCATGCTGTGTACAATGCTTAGTCCGTCGATAGAATGGAAGCATCCCTGTGCTATTTTTGAGCTTTACACTTATAGAGATGTTCTCTATAAGATTGAAAACGATTTAGTTACTGATGTTACATCTTTTTGGGATTAGTTGTAGTCCCTCCCCTTTCCCCATTTTTTCCACTTTCTTTCCGCTATTTTGGTATTGTGAGTTTCCGCCTCACTTTACCGTTGACTTGACATTTTCTTCTTGTCACATCCACCCAAACCAGCCCTCTACCTTGACCCGGAAACCTTGTTATTTGTAGGTCCGATGACCCGAAGTAAAGTAAGAAGTCATTTTGTGCTTTGTTAGTTTTATTAGGTAGGTATTGATTGTGTGAAAACCCCTTTAGGATTGGATTTGATCTGGACCTTCAATTCCCCGTTTTGGTCTTGTGTCACAAGATTGGTCGACCGATTGGTCGATCGGGGCCAGCGACCAATCCACTCGACCAATGAGTGTGCTGTCTTTGGCAATTAGGTTGTTCTTGCTCTATTTCAGTCCAATCTCGAGTCCACTTCGTATTTGCTGCCTCCAAACCTCCTCGAACGAACCAAAGACCTCTCGCAAGTCATCTCTCTTGCATCCTTGGTGTTTTCTTGACGGATCTTCGTCGAAACTCTTCTTTTTGCATCAAAAGGTATGTCTACTCTCTCTTCTTCTCCTCCATCTTTGTTTTTCTTTCCTTTTTGGGTTGAGACAGTAGAAGAGATGCTGCATTCTCTGTTGCAAACATCTCTCGAACATGTTCTCATGATCATCCTAAGGATTTGAGGCTAGAACAATGATCTTAACCATGATCATTGCAAGCTTTTGAAGGAATCATGATCAAACCATGATTTAATCTCTCGTTAAACTTCTAATCTGAATTCTGATCTCTTTGGATCTTCTATGTTGATCATGTTAGTAGTTAATTACTGTGTTTCTTTCCCATGATCCATAATCTATAGATTTCTAGTTGTTCTCTTCTACCATACTATGTGTTCTTCATGATGCATGGTAGTTACATATATGGTAGGTTTTATTTCCTTATTTAGATTTATGCTTCTAAGCCTTATTCCATGAAGATCTATGTATGTTTTCATGTTTTCATTACCGAAAGCAATGATCCATCCTCCTATTGTTCTTGTCTTTGTTTTCTATTTCAAATTCATCAAGATCCATGGTTGATTTAATTATGGTAACTTTTTGTTTCCTAATTTGGATCTTGATACCTTGATTTGATTAGTGTTTTGAGGTCCCCTATTTGTTAGAATACTACCGATGTAGTCTACCCCTTGATTAGTACCCTTTTGAACCACCAAATTCGGATTTCATATCTTAAAACTCTGTTTTTTTAGGGTTATCGTCGCATTGGTCGACCGATTGGTCGACTCGACCACTCGACCAATCCACTCGACCAATGAGTACAAAGCAACTCCAGATTTGGTCTGCTTCGGATGTTTTGATATCTTTTCCAGTTAGGGATCTTTCCTAATATGTTGTATATACTTGTTTAGGACTTTCTTCTCAAGTTTGCCAGGATCTTACTTGACTTCTTAGGATTCCTTTTGCGAGTTATAAAAGGTAAGGATGGTTATTTCCTTAATTACATAGATAGCATGAATCTAGTTTCTATATTTGAATATCATAGATATGATTCCTAAATTAGATTCTTACAATGATATACTACTGTTGCATAACTTTGATTACAGTAGCATTATTTATTCATGTTGAATTGATTCATGTATGATTTACTTACCGATTATATACAAGTGATTGTATTTATTGATTTCTTTCCATATATGAAGTTACCATATATGTGATGATATGAATTGATGCATGTGTATGCTTAAGTATGGTTTGGAAAGGAGAGGTGTCCTTTTGACACTTCTGTCCTTGGACTACTACGGGAATATTATGGGATGTTTCCGGAGACGCCCTCTGGACACCTTCCTAAACTGTTGGATGACATATCTAGGATTGTCTAGTAGTGTTTGGCTAGGATGTCCTCGTTATGTCGACCCTAATCGGAGGGGTATTGAGACCGAACGACCCGTGGTAGCAATGGGGATTCATGGGCGCTCAAGACCGGTAACCAACCCGTGAGAGGACAGGAATCACATTGTGGGGGCCATTTATTGATAGGGTTGCATATGATTAGACTTGGGCTCACGGGCGCTTAAGACCGGTAACCAACCCGGTGAGAGGACGTGAGAGCTTCCCGCTTACCATATGTGGATGATCAATAGGGTTGATGAGTCCGTAGTCCGAGTGGTCGGTGCCCATAGGATACGCTCGACTCTAGTGTGAAGGATACCGGAAAGGATCGTCAGTGGACGAGGAATGGAAGTATCTCGGATCCGACTTGATGTAACTAAGTAGAAGACTTGCATTTGGCTAGGTTTTACCCCGACATGCGCCAAGCACTTATACCAAATGGTTGTGAGAGAGTGTGTTGACTTAACCCCCCGCCAAGGTTTGTCCCGAGGGATGAAGGACCCATTACCAATCGGCTGCTCGAGACCGGTGAAATGATCCGTGAGAGAGAATCCAAGATATCTTAAAGGGTTGAGGATGTGAGTGGACTTTCCTAAAGAAGTACGGTGTTATGACTTAAAGCATGTCCGCCAATAGAGACCAGCAGATACATAGAGTTAGATTCATTCATTCATTGTTTGTTCCATATCATATTGCATTCATGATTGTTCTGGAATCCTGCCATTTATGTTATTATGGATTTTAACTGCCTTACTGAGTTTCTTTGAAACTCATTCCTTTATTGTACAATGTTGTTAGACTATCCCGCAGTGTACCGAGTACTATGACGGTCCCTATGAAGAAGCGCAAGGCGAAGAGGCATATCTCCAGGAAGGTGATTGCGGTTACCACAATTACTCGAAGATCCCGCGGGTGGTTATGCTCCGTACGATGCTTAGTCCGACCATTGAGTGGAAGCGTCCTTGTGCTATTTATGAGATTTACACTTACAAGGATGTTGTCTATAAAGTGGAGAACAATTTAGTTACACAATGTACTTGTTACTGGGATTAGGTTTTGTCTAGTTTATTCTTTTAGAGCTACTTTTCCGCTGGTTGTAAAGTGGGATTTTTGCCTCGCTTTACTTATCTGTTTGATACTCTGATTATATTTAGTATTCCCCTCCTCCTTTTTTTTTCTTTTTTTTTTTTTTTGATCTTTTTTTTTTCTTCCGCACTCATGTTATGATTGTTCATGATTATGTTATTGTTTATGTGGGAGGTTGATCACTCGATACCTGATCTTCGGGCTGTGGATCACACTCTCGGGTATGCCAGATAGGGTACCGGCTGGGAGGGCGTGACAACCGCAATCACCTTCCTGGAGATATGCCTTTTCTCCTTGCGCTTCTTCATACGAGCAGTCATGATACTAAAAACCTGTAGAGAAATCTAACAATACATAGCACAAAAGGAATGAGTGTAAAACCCAGCCCTAACCTTGACCCGGGAACCTTGTTATTTGTAGGTCCAGTGACCCGAAGTAAAGTAAGAAGTCAGCTTTGGGCCATCCCAGGAGAGGACTTGGTGTCCGGCTTTGAATCCATGAAAGTTGATGATGAAGTTCTATTTATGGAAACTGAATCCTGATGAAGATCTGATTACTTGATGGACTTGGAGTGCTCTCTATCTTGGTTTGAAGGCATTTCTACCTATTAGGTAAGTCACTTGACTTGTGTGCAAAACCCCTTTAGGATTGGATTTGATCCGGGCCTTCAATTCCCCTCGTTTTGGTCTTGTTTGCCGCATTGGTCGACCGATTGGTCGATCGGGCCACGACCAATCCACTCGACCAATGAGTGCTGTCTTTGGCAATTAGGTTGTTCTTGCTCTATTTAAGTCCAACCTCGAGTCCACTTCGTATTTGCTGCCTCCAAACTCTCTGAACGAACCAAAGACCTCTGCAAGTCATCTCCCTTGCATCCTTGGTGTTTTCTTGACGGATCTTCGTCGAAACTCTTCTTTTTGCATCAAAAGGTATGTCTACTCTCTTTTCCTCTCCTCCATCTTTGTTTTTCTTTCCTTTTTGAGTTGAGACAGAGAAGAGATGCTGCATTCTCTCGTTGCAAACATCTCTGAACATGTTCTCATGATCATCCTAAGGATTTGAGGCTAGAACAATGATCTTAACCATGATCATTGCAAGCTTTTGAAGGAATCATGATCAAACCATGATCTAATCTTTGTTAAACTTCTGATTTGAATTCTGATCTCCTTGGATCTTCTATGATTGATCATGTTAGTAGTTAATCGCTGTGTTTTCTTTTCATGATCTATGATCTATCAATCCCTAGCTGTTCTCTTCTACCATACTATGTGTTCTTCATGAATCATGATAGTTACATATATGGTAGGTTTTATTTCCTTATTTAGATTTATGCTTCTAAGCCTTGTTCCTTGAAGATCTAAGTATGTTTTCATGATACCATTACCTCGAAGCAATGATCCATCCTCCTATTGTTCTTGTCTTTGATTTCTATTTCGAATTCATCAAGATCCATGGTTGATCTAATTATGGTAACTTTTTGTTTCCTAATTTGGATCTTGATATCTTGATTTGATTGGTGTTTTGAGGTCCCCTATATGTTAGATTACTGCTGATGTAGTTTACCCCTTGATTAGTACCCTTTTGAACCACCAAATTCGGATTTCATATCTTAAAACTCTGTTTTTTTAGGCTACTGTCTCGCATTGGTCGATCGATTGGTCGACTGGACCAGTCGACCAATCCACTCGACCAATGAGTACAAAGAACTCCAGAATTGGTCTCGTGTTGGATGTTTTGGTATCTTTTCTCATAGGGATCTTTCCTAATATGTTGTATATACTTGTTTAGGACCTTCTTCTCAAGTTTGCCAAGATCTTACTTGATTTCTTAGGATTCCTTTGCGAGTTATAAAAGGTAAGGATGGTTATTTCCTTAATTACATAGATAGCATGAATCTAGTTTCTATATTTGAATATCATAGATATGATTCCTAAATTAGATTCTTACAATGATATACTACTGTTGCATAACTTTGATTACAGTAGCATTGCTTATTCATATTGAATTGACTCATGTATGATTTACTTACCAATTATATACAAGGTGATTGCAATTATTGATTTCTTTCCATATATGAGGTTACCATATATGTGATGATATGAATTGATGCATGTGTATGCTTAAGTATGGTTTGGAAAGGAGAGGTGTCCTTTTGACACTTCTGTCCTTGGACTACTACGGGAATATTATGGGATGTTTCCGGAGATGCCCTCTGGACACCTTCCTAAACTGTTGGATGACATATTTAGGACTGTCTAGTAGTGTTTGGCTAGGATGTCCTGTTATGTCGACCCTAATCGGAGGGGTATTGAGACCGAACGACCCGTGGTAGCAATGGGGATTCATGGGCGCTCAAGACCGGTAACCAACCCGTGAGAGGACAGGAATCACATTGTGGGGGCCATTTATTGGTAGGGTTGCATATGGTTAGACTTGGGCTCACGGGCGCTTAAGACCGGTAACCAACCCGTGAGAGGACGTGAGAGCTTCCCGTTTACCATATGTGGATGACCAATAGGGTTGATGAGTCCGTAGTCAGGGACTATGAGGACTCTAGTGTGAAGGATACCGGAAAGGATCGTCAGGGACGAGGAATGGAAGTATCTGGATCTGACTTGATGTAACTAAGTAGAAGACTTGCATTTGGCTAGGTTTTACCCCCGACATGCGCCAAGATTTATACCAAATGGTTGTGAGAGAGTGTGTTGACTTAACCCCCCGCCATGGTTTGTCCCGAGGGATGAAGGACCCATTACCAATCGGCTGCTCAAGACCGGTGAAATGATCCGTGAGAGAATCCAAGATATCTTAAATGGTTGAGGATGTGAGTGGACTTTCCTAAAGAAGTACGGTGCTATGACTTAAAGCATGTCCGCCAATAGAGACCAAAGCATACATAGAGTTAGATTCATTCATTCATTGCTTGTCTCATATCATATTGCATTTATGAGTGTTCCCGAATCCCGCCATTTATGTTATTATGGATTTTAATCGCCTTACCGAGTTTCTTTGAAACTCATTCCTTTATTGTACAATGTTTGTTAGACTATCCCGCAGTGTACCGAGTGTTATGACGGTCCCTATGAAGAAGCGCAAGGCGAAGAGGCATATCTCCAGGAAGGTGATTGCGGTTACCACAATTACTCCGAAGACCCCGCGAGTGGTTATGCTCCGTACGATGCTTAGTCCGACCATTGAGTGGAAGCGTCCTTGTGCTATTTATGAGATTTACACTTATAAGGATGTTGTCTATAAAGTGGAGAACAATTTAGTTACCCAATGTACTTGCTACTGGGATTAGATTGTGTCTAGTTTATTCTTTTAGAGCTACTTTTCCGCTGGTTGTAAAGTGGGATTTTTGCCTCACTTTACTTATCTGTTTGACACTCTGATTATATCTATTATTCCGATTCATTTATGATTCATTCTTTCTTTATTGGATCTATGGTTTATCTTCCGCACTTTTATTATGATTGTTCATGATTATGTTATTGTTTATGTGGGAGGTTGATCACTCGATACCCGATCTTCGGGCCGTGGATCACACTCTCGGGTATGCCGATAGGGTACCGGGCCGGGAGGGCGGATGATTGGTATCGTAGCCCAAGGTTCGAGGAGATCCTAACTACAAAAGACAATAACTCGAACATTCCCGAGTCATTGTTCTGAAATGACTCTTCTACTCTTAGAAGTGAATGATAGAACACTGAATTAGAAACTTGACCCTTGAGGCATAACGAACATTTCCGAATAACATACCATAATTATACTTGAACAAATGTCACTAATGCAAGGAAAAGAAAGGTGCATAATATACAATAATTAAAGGGAAACAAAATGAACTTCATTAATTTCAAAAGTTTTTACAACGATTACATCCGAAATGCATAAATGGAAATCCTAAGGTACACCCTATCTAGGTGATCTTCTCCGATCTCTCGTATGCTCCGAACTCCTCCGCTAGCCGAGTCACCCGATGCTCTATCCTATCCCGTCGTGACTCCATCCTCTCGTACATCTGTTCCCGTCGTCGACCTCCATTCTCTCTAGCATGGAAGTCATCGATCTCATCTCGTGCACCAAGATCCGAAGTCTCCGGAACCGCATGTGAAGGGCCACCCGCCTCGAAGTGTGATGAAGGAAACTCGTGATGCACAGGCTCAGCCTCGTGCATATCTCGCATCATCTCCGGCCCGATCATCACTATCAGACCGATATCCTCTCCTCCATCCTCCGACCCCCGATCCTCATCCTCCGATTCATCATCATCCTCACCCTCCGGGACCAGGAGATCTCTCCGACCGCCGTAGTCTCATCCGACTAATGGTCCGAGTCCCAATAGAGTATCCCCGTGGAACCAGTGTCCACCGGTGTATCCTCGAAACTCACCCCGAAATGCCCGAAGATCGAGTCGCAGCCTCCCATAGCAAAGGTTCCGCATGCTAGGCCGCAGAACTAAGTCCAAGCATGACCCGCTGAATGATGTAGGAGAGATCGATCTCGAAGCCCATGTAGATGCGGTAGATGACTAAGGCCTCCATCACCGTGACCCGATGGTGATGTCCGGCTTTCGGCATGATGTTTCGGCCGACTATGCGACCGATAACCCGTGCAGAACCCGTCATCCGTCCGCTGGTCCACGGAGTGAAGCATCGAAGGCTATCCCATAGCGTAGAGCATATCTCGCGTAGCTCGTACGGCATCGATGGCTGTCCGGATCTGCTCCGCAGTATCCACACACACCGCCGTGGATAGTAAGGAACCCGCAAGATCTCAGCCAAGTGTCCGGGTAGAGAAGCGAATCCGAGTCCGGAAGACCCCGCTCCCGAGGACAAGTCTAAGTGGATGTCCTTGGCCTCGAGCCTCCTCTCGTGTAAGTAAGGTTGCTAAAGAACAACCTCACTAGTTCCCGGTATACCGGCAGATCCTCGGTGAAGAGATGAGTCCACCGCAATGTGTCGAACCTCTCGCCGAATCCTAAAGGCTCGAGCTGGCGTAAGTGAAGTAGACGTCCCATCTCGATATTGCAAGAGCTGAAGTAGGCCTCGTACAGAACTCGGCCCGAGGTGTGTCAAACATGTCCGGTCTCCTAACCTCCCGTCTAGGCTCGAAGGAACCCGACCTCTGCCCCTAAGAGCACCTACAATGCGACCACGACCTCTACCTCGTCCTCGCCCTCCCCTCTCGCATAGTGGGTATCCGTGAAAGAGACAAGAGACAATTCCAGTTAGTGCTATCTTAAGATTTGAGCCAAAAGGGTATTTTCGTAATTTTTGGAAAATTTCAAATTTGGGGGAAATTTGATTTGAACATACTAGCATGTGCGCAATACTTGGAATTTCATGTCTATGAAGTTTGTTTGATGAAAATCGATCGAAAACTTGGATTAAAGCGAAAAATTCAGCAAGAAGGAAATTTGGGGATTTTGCAATTTAGGTCAAAATTGGATTTTTGAAAAGTTGAAATTGGTTAAATCAAATTGTATGGACCTATCTTTAATGTCATCTTGAGCATGTAGCATTTGATCTCGTGCGAAAATTTCAAGCGGTTTGAGAGAAAACGGAATTTTTCTAAAGATATCGATTTCGGTATAAAACTTTGCGAGATGAACACCATTATGTTAAAACTTGTTGTCTATGCATGGCATTGTGTTTAAAACCTAGGGAATATGTTTCTAAGCATTCCTAAGCATGATTTCTAGCATTGGATACAAGTAAAGCATGGTTTTATTGAAATGCAAGCATGAGAAGATGAAAATGGAAGAAAGAATGAGAGATTTACCTTGTTTGTGAAGATGGTGTGTTGTGGTGTTGTTGTTGAAGCACTAAATCACCTCAAGAACACTTGTGAGAACTCTTGGAGACTTTCCCTAGAGCTCTCTCACCTTTGGAAGAAGTTAGAATGAGGTTGGAATGTGAAAGTGAGGCTTATAATGCGAAATTTCGCGATTGCTCGCGCATTGGTCGACTCATTGGTCGACTGGGTCAGTCGACCAATCACTCGACCAATGGTCACAGAGACCTCAATTGCTGTTGAATTTTTGGAAAATGTGATTTTTGCCTTATGGAATATTGTTTGATGACTATATGGATATATTTGAGCATGATTTAAGTTTTCAAATCATTTGGACTTGTGGTTTATGTTGAATCTTCGAAATTCGGTATTTTGATGTTCTCGGTTTTGCAGAATGGTTACTCTGAGAAGTGGGCGTGGTGAATCCAGTGGTCATGGAGGTGGTGAAATACCTCAGGGAGGTGGTGAAGTACCTCATGGAGGTGGTGAGATACCAAATGTTGATCAGGGTACTCATGAGATACCTGGTGCCCCGAATGTTGGAAGTTTTCGAGATATTGCCAATATTATGGGCAATATGATGCAGCAGCAAGCAGCTCAATTCAACCAGATGTTGGTGGGTTTCATGACTCGCATAATGAGACCCGGGCTGGTGCTAATGTGAATCCTCATGCCGCAGTCCCGAATGCGGGAGATTTAGCTGAACTCCTCATACTCGCCCGATGGAGAGTTTTCTCAAGATGCAAGTACCCACTTTCACCGGAGTTACCAAGGACCCTTTGTTTCCTAACAAGTGGCTTCGTGAGTTGGAGAAGGCTTTCCGACATTTGCAATGCTCGGAAGCTCGTAAGATTTTGTTTGCTGAACGTGGTTGCAACAAGAAGCCGATGCATGGTGGATCTCCACTCGTCCTGTTTTGGAAGGTTTGCATGCAGGAGTTGTAACTTGGGAGTTATTCAAAGAGGCTTTTTGTATGAACTACTTTCCCGAGGCGGTGAAGGATGCGAAGGAAGCCGAGTTCATGATTCTCGACTCAAGGAACTCGTCTCGTGTTGGAGTACCAACAAAAGTTCGAGGAGCTTCATTTCTTTGCTCCAGATTCTCTCAAGGATGACCTCGCGAAAGCAAAGAAGTTCTTCAAAGGACTCGCGCCCGCCATTAAAGCTTACCTCACAAATCAGCCTATAGTGAGCTATGCTCAAGTGGTGCAGAACTCGAAGAAGTTGGAAGAAACAGAGAAGGAAAGTGCTCGTGTGCAAAAGCCTTGGCGATCAAGGAATTCTGGTTTGGTGGATCGTAATGACCGTCGTTTTGTGAGACCTACACCCTACCCCACTCCTACCTTTCGGGCTAAGAGTGTAGGTCGAACACGGGTTTTCAGCAGCCCGGCCAGCTTTAGACAAGATGGCGGAAACCGACCACCAACAAGTGCAAGTGCAAGTGCAAGTGCAAGGCCTTTTGTTCGAAGCCCTCTGTTGCAGCCACCCCCGTTGGATCCAAAGCAATCCCGTTTGCTTCTACCGCAAGCAAGCTGGTCATTTTGCTCGTGCTCTGTCCGAGCGGCCCGCCCAGCAGCCCGCCCCAGTGGTGAAGAGTGCTCCCCGCTCCTCCCTCCGGTAGAGTTTTCGGATTTCCGGTCTTGAGCAGATCCAAGTCATGATGTGATTACAGGTGTACACTGTTAGTTGCTTCTATTTCGCATTTGTCCTATTTGATACGGGTGCATCTCATTCGTTCATGTCATCTCGCATTCATCAAGAAGACTAACCTAATCCCCGAGAAGTTGTCTAGTTGTTTATTGATTAGTACACCTACTGGTCCTCATGAAAGTAGATAAGGGGTTATCTAAATGTCCCGTGTTGATTGGTGAGAGGAACTTGGAAGCCAATTTTGTGATTCTTGACATGAAGGACTTTGATGTTATTTTGGGAATTGATTGGTTGACAGCCCACAAAGCCGTGTTCCTTTGTTCCTCAAAGAAGATCTGGCCCATCCATATTTGTGGAAGTCCGGTCTTTGAATTTCAGGGTGAAAAGAGAAGGGTTTGTAAGAAGGTGCCGTCTCGCACCGATGCAAGTCTATGCCCTAGTGGATGATGCTTCATCCCAAGGCAAGGGTATAGTGGAGAAAAGAGTCGATGAAGTCGAGTTGTCCTGCGACTTTATTGATGTCTTCCCCGATGATCTATCGGAGTGCCTCCGGACAGGGATGTCGAATTTTCTATTGATCTCGTCCCCGGTGCCGCTCCGGTATCTAAAGCTCCGTACAGGATGGCTCCTACTGAGTTGAAAGAGTTGCAAAATCAGTTGAATGAGCTCATTGATAGAGATTTCGTACAGCCTAGTGTGTCACCTTGGGGAGCTCCGGTCTTGTTCGTCAAGAAGAAAGATGGTAGTATGCGCTTGTGCATCGACTACCGTGAGTTGAATAAGTTGACTATCAAGAATAGATATCCGCTGCCCAGAATTGATGATCTCTTCGATCAGTTGAAGGGTGCAGTTGTGTTCTCAAAGATTGACTTAAGGTCCGGATATCACCAATTGAAAGTGAAGTCTAGTGATATCTTCAAGACAACTTTCCGAACGCGGTATGGTCACTACGAGTTTAGAGTCATGCCCTTCGGATTGACCAATGCTCCTGCGGTGTTCATGGACCTCATGAACCGAGTATTTCATGATGTGCTTGATAAGTTTGTGATTGTTTTCATTGATGACATCTTGATCTATTCGAAGAGTGAAGAAGAGCATGCGAGTCATCTAAGTTTCACTTTGCAAAGGTTGCGAGAAAAGAAGTTGTTCGCTAAGTTTAGCAAGTGTGATTTCTGGCTTAAGAGAGTGGTATTCCTTGGTCATGTAGTTTCAGCCGAAGGTATTCGTGTCGATCCTGAAAAGGTCCAAGCTGTGGCTGATTGGGAACGACCGAAGTCAATAACGGAAATAAGAAGTTTCCTTGGATTGGCGGGTTACTACCGAAGGTTTATTGAGAACTTTTCTCGGTTGGCTGCTCCTATGACTAAGTTGACCAGGAAAGAAGAAAAGTTTGTTTGGTCCGACGCTTTGTGAGAAGAATTTCCAAGAGTTGAAAGATAGATTGACAAGTGCCCCGGTTTTGACTATACCTGATAGTTCCGGTGGTATGACAGTTTATACCGATGCGTCAAAGATTGGTTTGGGTTGTGTACTGATGCAACATGGCAAGGTCGTAGCCTATGCTTCTCGGCAATTGAAGGATTATGAGCGGAATTACCCCACTCACGATCTAGAACTTGCCGCCGTTGTCTTTGCTTTGAAGATTTGGAGACATTACCTTTACGGTGAGAAGATTGCCATTTTCACGGATCATAAGAGTTTGAAATACTTCTTTACCCAAAAGGAGTTGAACATGAGGCAAAGGAGATGGTTGGAACTAGTCTCCGATTATGATTGTGATATTCAGTATCATCCTAGGAAAGCAAATGTTGTTGCTGATGCTCTTAGTAGGAAGAACCAGAAGAAGACTTTGGAGTTGAATGCTTTGAGTTTACCATTGTGGTCTTCTATTGAGAGTTTTGATTTGGAAATCGTCCCTGAGAATTCTGATTTTATTCTTTCCGCCATGACGGCAAGATCTGGTCTTAGAGATAAGATTGTTGCTCACAGAGTTTTGATCAAGAGTTTTTGATCAAAGTTGAGAAGATTTCTTCGAATCCTGAGTCGGACCCCGACTTTGGTATATCCATTGATGGTGCTTTGTTGTTTAGAGGAAGACTGTGTGTGCCTGCAAATGAAGAAGTTAGGAAAGAAATATTGAAGGAAGCACACCAGTCAGTCTTTACTATACACCCGGGAAGCACCAAGATGTACAAGGACTTGAAGGAACATTTTTGGTGGATTGGTCTAAAGGCGGATGTTGATGATTTTGTTGCCAAGTGTGAGACTTGCCAACGTGTGAAAGCCGTTCGACAACCTCCATCTGGATTACTTCAGCCCCTTCCTATTCCTAGTTGGAAGTGGGAGGATATCTCCATGGACTTTGTGACTAGCTTGCCTCGGACAAGTAAAGGCAATGACACTGTGTGGGTGATTGTTGATAGGTTGACCAAATCAGCCCATTTTATTCCTATGAAGATCACTCATACTCTGGATAAGCTAGCAAGGCTTTATGTGGATAATGTGGTTCGTCTGCATGGTGTGCCATTGAGTATTGTTTCGGATCGTGATCCCAGGTTCACCTCAAGGTTTTGGAATAGTTTGCAGAAGGCCTTGGGAACCCAATTGAACTTGAGTACAGCTCATCATCCACAAGCCGATGGACAATCCGAGCGGACAATTCAGACATTGGAAGACATGCTCAGATCTTGTGTGGTGGATCCGGGTGGTAATTGGGATGAACACCTAGCTTTGGTTGAGTTTGCCTATAACAACAGCTTATCAAGCAACAATAGGCATGGCTCCATTCAAGGCTTTGTATGGCAAGATTTGTAGGACACCTTTTTACCGGACCGAGACAGTTGAAAGAAAAGTCTTAGGTCCCGAAATGATTGAAGCTACGAGTGCTATGGTAGATATGATAAGAGAAAGGATTAAGTCTGCGCCTCCAAGACAAAATCTTATCTTATGCCGATAAGAGAAGGACCGATTTGGAATTTCAAGTTGGAGAGAAAGTCTTTCCGAAGGTTTCACCAATGAAGGGTGTGATGAGATTCAATGTTAAGGGAAAGCTTAGCCCTCGTTACATTGGACCTTTCGAGATTTTGGAAAAGGTTGGACTTGTTGCGTATCGATTAGCATTACCTCCGCCTCTTGCTGGTGTTCACAATGTGTTTCATATTTCGATGCTCCGAAAATACATAGAGAATCCGGAACACATTTTGCAGCAAGCACCCGAAGGACTTAGTGCTGATTTGACCTATGATGAAAACCGGCCGAAATCTTGGATAGGAAGGACAAGCAATGCGGAATCGCACCATCCCTTTGGTGAAGATTCGGTGGAAGAACCATACCCCTCGAAGAAGCTTCTTGGGAGAAGGAAGAAGTTATGAAGGAGAAGTTTCCTTACCTCTTTGGAAGCACAGGTACGCTTTCAATTTCGGGGACGAAATTTCTTTAAGGGGGGGAGAATGTAAAACCCAGCCCTAACCTTGACCCGGGAACCTTGTTATTTGTAGGTCCAAAGGACCGAAGTAAAGTAAGAAGTCAGCTTTGGGCCATCCCAAAGAGAGGACTTGGTGTCCGGCTTTGAATCCATGAAAGTTGATGATGAAGTTCTATTTATGGAAACCGAATCCCGATGAAGATCTGATTACTTGATGGACTTGGAGTGCTCTCTATCTTGGTTTGAAGGCATTTCTACCTATTAGGTAAGTCACTTGACTTGTGTACAAAACCCCTTTAGGATTGGATTTGATCTGGGCCTTCAATTCCTCGTTTTGGTCTTGTTTGTCAAGATTGGTCGACCGATTGGTCGATCGGGCCGATCGACCAATCCACTCGACCAATGAGTGCTTGTCTTTGGCAATTAGGTTGTTCTTGCTCTATTTAAGTCCAACCTCGAGTCCACTTCGTATTTGCTGCCTCCAAACTCTCTCGAACGAACCAAAGACCTCTCGCAAGTCATCTCCCTTGCATCCTTGGTGTTTTCTTGACGGATCTTCGTCGAAACTCTTCTTTTTGCATCAAAAGGTATGTCTACTCTCTTTTCCTCTCCTCCATCTTTGTTTTTCTTTCCTTTTTGAGTTGAGACAGTAGAAGAGATGCTGCATTCTCTGTTGCAAACATCTCTGAACATGTTCTCATGATCATCCTAAGGATTTGAGGCTAGAACAATGATCTTAACCATGATCATTGCAAGCTTTTGAAGGAATCATGATCAAACCATGATCTAATCTTTGTTAAACTTCTGATTTGAATTCTGATCTCCTTGGATCTTCTATGATTGATCATGTTAGTAGTTAATCGCTGTGTTTTCTTTTCATGATCTATGATCTATCAATCCCTAGCTGTTCTCTTCTACCATACTATGTGTTCTTCATGAATCATGATAGTTACATATATGGTAGGTTTTATTTCCTTATTTAGATTTATGCTTCTAAGCCTTGTTCCTTGAAGATCTAAGTATGTTTTCATGATACCATTACCTGAAGCAATGATCCATCCTCCTATTGTTCTTGTCTTTGATTTCTATTTCGAATTCATCAAGATCCATGGTTGATCTAATTATGGTAACTTTTTGTTTCCTAATTTGGATCTTGATATCTTGATTTGATTGGTGTTTTGAGGTCCCCTATATGTTAGATTACTGCTGATGTAGTTTACCCCTTGATTAGTACCCTTTTGAACCACCAAATTCGGATTTCATATCTTAAAACTCTGTTTTTTAGGCTTATCGTCTCGCATTGGTCGATCGATTGGTCGATCGGACCAGTCGACCAATCCACTCGACCAATGAGTACAAAGCAACTCCGCATTGGTCTGTGTTGGATGTTTTGGTATCTTTTCCGTTAGGGATCTTTCCTAATATGTTGTATATACTTGTTTAGGACCTTCTTCTCAAGTTTGCCAAGATCTTACTTGATTTCTTAGGATTCCTTTGCGAGTTATAAAAGGTAAGGATGGTTATTTCCTTAATTACATAGATAGCATGAATCTAGTTTCTATATTTGAATATCATAGATATGATTCCTAAATTAGATTCTTACAATGATATACTACTGTTGCATAACTTTGATTACAGTAGCATTGCTTATTCATATTGAATTGACTCATGTATGATTTACTTACCAATTATATACAAGGTGATTGCAATTATTGATTTCTTTCCATATATGAGGTTACCATATATGTGATGATATGAATTGATGCATGTGTATGCTTAAGTATGGTTTGGAAAGGAGAGGTGTCCTTTTGACACTTCTGTCCTTGGACTACTACGGGAATATTATGGGATGTTTCCGGAGATGCCCTCTGGACACCTTCTTAAACTGTTGGATGACATATTTAGGACTGTCTAGTAGTGTTTGGCTAGGATGTCCTGTTATGTCAGACCCTAATCGGAGGGGTATTGAGACCGAACGACCCGTGGTAGCAATGGGGATTCATGGGCGCTCAAGACCGGTAACCAACCCGTGAGAGGACAGGAATCACATTGTGGGGGCCATTTATTGGTAGGGTTGCATATGGTTAGACTTGGGCTCACGGGCGCTTAAGACCGGTAACCAACCCGTGAGAGGACGTGAGAGCTTCCCGTTTACCATATGTGGATGACCAATAGGGTTGATGAGTCCGTATTCAGGGACTATGAGGACTCTAGTGTGAAGGATACCGGAAAGGATCGTCGTGGACGAGGAATGGAAGTATCTGGATCCGACTTGATGTAACTAAGTAGAAGACTTGCATTTGGCTAGGTTTTACCCCGACATGCGCCAAGTATTTATACCAAATGGTTGTGAGAGAGTGTGTTGACTTAACCCCCGCCATGGTTTGTCCCGAGGGATGAAGGACCCATTACCAATCGGCTGCTCAAGACCGGTGAAATGATCCGTGAGAGAATCCAAGATATCTTAAATGGTTGAGGATGTGAGTGGACTTTCCTAAAGAAGTACGGTGCTATGACTTAAAGCATGTCTGCCAATAGAGACCAGCATACATAGAGTTAGATTCATTCATTCATTGCTTGTCTCATATCATATTGCATTTATGAGTGTTCGGAATCCCGCCATTTATGTTATTATGGATTTTAATCGCCTTACCGAGTTTCTTTGAAACTCATTCCTTTATTGTACAATGTTTGTTAGACTATCCCGCAGTGTACCGAGTGTTATGACGGTCCCTATGAAGAAGCGCAAGGCGAAGAGGCATATCTCCAGGAAGGTGATTGCGGTTACCACAATTACTCGAAGATCCCGCGAGTGGTTATGCTCCGTACGATGCTTAGTCCGACCATTGAGTGGAAGCGTCCTTGTGCTATTTATGAGATTTACACTTATAAGGATGTTGTCTATAAAGTGGAGAACAATTTAGTTACCCAATGTACTTGCTACTGGGATTAGATTGTGTCTAGTTTATTCTTTTAGAGCTACTTTTCCGCTGGTTGTAAAGTGGGATTTTTGCCTCACTTTACTTATCTGTTTGACACTCTGATTATATCTATTATTCTGATTCATTTATGATTCATTCTTTCTTTATTGGATCTATGGTTTATCTTCCGCACTTTTATTATGATTGTTCATGATTATGTTATTGTTTATGTGGGAGGTTGATCACTCGATACCTGATCTTCGGGCTGTGGATCACACTCTCGGGTATGCCAGATAGGGTACCGGCTGGGAGGGCGTGACAATGAGTTTCAAAGAAACCCAGTAAGGCAGTTAATTCATAACAACATAAATAGCAGGATTTCAAAGCAAAGTAAAATGCTGTATGATATGAAACAAATGATGCAATATGATTCTAACTCTATGTATGCTGGTCTCTATTGGCAGACATGCTTTAAGTCATAGCACTGTACTTCTTTAGGAAGGTCTCATCACACAACGCCTTTTGGTAGTGTGTCCGGCATCCCTCGGGACATTCCATGACTGGGGGTTAAGTCATCTCTCTCTCACATCACCATTGGTCTAAGTACTGGTGCATGTCAGGGTCAAAGCCTAGCCAAATGCAAGTCTCCTACTTAGTTACATCAAGTCAGATCCAGATATGTCCATTCCTCGCCCTTGGCGATCCTTTTCGGTATCCTTCACACTAGAGTCCTCATAGTCCCTGACTACGGACTCATCAACCCTATTGGTTATCCACATATGGTAAACAGGAAGCTCTCACGTCCCCTCATGGGTTGGTTACCGGTCTTGAGCGCCTGTGAGCCCAAGTCTAACCATATGCAACCCTACCAATAAATGGCCCCACAATGTGATTCCTGTCCTCTCACAGGTTGGTTACCGGCCTTGAGGGCCCATGAATCCCCATTGCTACCACGGGTCGTTCGGTCTCAATACCCCTCTGAGTAGGGTCTGACATAATAGGACATCCTAGCCAAACACTACTAGACAGCCCTAAATATGTCATCCAACAGTTTAGGAAGGTGTCCAAAGGGCATCTCCGGAAACATCCCATAATATTCCCGTAGTTGTCCAAGGACAGAAGTGTCAAAAGGACACCTCCCATTTCCAAACCATACTTAATCATTCACAAACATAAATCCATCATATCACATATATGGTAACTTCTTATATGGAAAGAATTCAATAACAACATCCAACTTGTATATAACTGGTAAGTAAATCATACATGAATCAATTTAGCATAAGCAAGTAATGCTACTATAATAGTTGCATCAGTAGTATATCATTGTAAGAATCTAATTAAGGAAATAAACCAAAGATTCAAATATAAAAACTAGAACATGCAATCTATGTAATTAAGGAAATAACCATCCTTACCTTATATAACTCGCAAAGGATCTTGGGGGAATCAAGTAAGACCTTGTCTAAATTTGGAAAGAAAGTCTTAAACAAGTATATATAACATATTAGGAAAGATACCTAAAAGGAAGGAAATCAAATCATCCAAAACAGACCAAATATGAGGTTGCTGTCCTCATTGGTCGGTTGATTGGTCTACTACCTCAGTCAACCAATGAGTCGACCAACAGAGACAGTGGCCTTCAAAATCAGAGATTTTTTTAATACAAAACTGAATTTGGTGGTTCAAAAGGGTACCAAACAAGAGGGAAACTACAAGGATAGTATGCTAGTATATAGAGGACTTCAAAACTCTAATCATATCAAGTCTTCAAGTTACAAATTAGGAAACAAAAAGTTACCATAATTAGATCAATCATGGTTCTTGAAGAATTCATAGCAAAAATCATGGACGATTAACTATAGGATAATGGATCACTAATCCGCTAAAGAATTGATGAAAATCATGCATAGATTCTCTAGAAAAATAGATCTAAGACTGTAGAACATCAATCTAAATAAGGAAAGAGGATAGATACATGTTTTCCTTCAAAAGCGAGTGATGATCTTGATGAAGATCATCCACCAAGCTTTAGATCCTTAGGAAAAGAGAGGGAATGAGTAAAGTGATAGTTGCAAAAAGATGCAACATCATCTCTACTGTCCTCAATCAGAAAAGAAAAGAAAAGTAATGGAGAATCAACGATGAAACATAAAAGAGGATGATCACATACCTTTTTGTGCAAATGCAAGAGATTTGACGAAGATCCGTCAAGAGAATCACCAAGGACGCAAAGGAGATGACTTGCAGAGGGCTCTGGTTCGTTCCAAAGAGTTTGGAGGTAGCAAATATGAAGTAGACTCGAGATTGGACTTAAATAGAGCAAGCAAAGACCTAATCAGCAAATCAGATCCCATTGGTCGATTGATTGGTCGACTGGCCCAGTCGACCAATGAGTCGACCAATCAAGACAGCAAGTCCAAAATAGGGAAATGAAGGCTCAGATCAAATCCAAACATAAAGGGGTTTTGCACACACACCAAGTGACTTACCTAGTAGGTAGAAATGCCTTCGAACCAAGTCAGAGAGTACTCCAAGTCCATCAACTAATTCCTTCTTTATCAGGGTGCAGTTTCCATAAATGGAACACTATCATCAACACTCATGGATTCTAAGCCAAACACCAAGTCTTCCACTGGGATGGCCCATAGTTGACTTCTTGCTTTACTTCGGGTTGTCGGACCTACAAACAACAGGGTTTCCGGGTCAAGGTTAGGGTTGGGTTTCACACTTCTACTTGTTCGCACTCTGATATGATTTAATCTATTTCCTTCCTTATTTGGATCTCTCATTTATACTTTGCACATTGATTATTTATGTTCTTGATTATGTTATTGCTTATGTGGGAGGATGATTTCCTCGATACTTGATCTTCGGGGCTATGGATTACACACTTGGGTATGCTAGGTAGGGTATCGGCTGGGTGGATGTGACAAGGGAAGTTCTTGGGTTATATGTGTTGGTGCTATTTCTGCCGATCGCCTCGAACCGTAGTTTTTCGCACCGAACTCCTCAGATCTGATTCGATTTGGTTTGCTCTTCGATCGATCAACCTCTCACTCCTGAAAGAAACAGAATACCAGTAAGAAACGGAGCCGATCGTCTTGATCGGCGTCTCGTCTCCGACGATCTAGTTAGTATGGTGTCGATGGTGTTTCAGAAGCTCTCTGAGCTTCTAAAATGCTAGTAATGGAGTTCAATCAGAGTGAGCTTAGAGTTTTGGTTGATTATAGAGACTTGCCTTCATACAGATCTTCCCTCGCTTTTATACTGGCTTTCCCGCTTATAATACTCTTTCAATCATGGCCATCAGATCATCGCTCCTCTTTGGACGTCTTCGATCATCTTACCTTTATCTCTCAATTGAACCCGGCTGACGTTGGTTTGACCGGTATGAACCGGCAATGGATATATTAGTTACAAGATAAGCCCCCAAGCTTGCTGATCAGGTTGAACCTAAATGAGACTCTGATCAGCAGGTTTTATCCTTTTCATCAAAATCATACAGTATTCCTTGTCCAGCTATTACGCCTTTTCCCCAGGTAATCCTCGATTTCTTCAAAACCTTGATGGCGAGTCATCATATCATCATTATCTTGAAAATTGATTTACGACCATGTCCCTTATGAAATTATGTCCTTTGTTTTGGTTGGAATCATATTACTGTATTCAGCCCCCAAATTATCTTAAAACCAGCCGAAATCACTTTCCTGTCATACCTTTTATGAATTTTCAAATATAACTTTCCAGCTTCCTTAACGTTACCGCCGCTTGATCACTAATTTCATCTTTTTCCCATGCATTACCATCATATTGTTCCCTTACCTTTTCACACATCATCCTCATTCTTTTCAACTGCTGTTTTCATACGTTCGCCGATTGATCCCACGCGTCGGTTACGAAAGGTAATGACCATTGATTTTGGACCATCGTGCATTTCCCCCTCCTTTCAAGAAATCTTCTCTCATTCTTTATATATATCTGTCAACTGTCACCTGTTCCTTTCCGTACTTTGCTCTTCTTCTTCGTGAACATCAAACATACCTATCTGCCATTTTCTTTATCACTCCTTTTCAGATTTTACCTTTCCAGTTTTCTTCTTCTTCCTTTCTTGTCTCCGCCATGGATCCTGCTTCCAATCCTTCAGTACCCAGTACCTCTGCTCAACCTGATATACCTCCAAGCAACGAGCAAATGAAAGACGTGTCTAGTGCTTCCTCCTCTCAGCATAATCCCTCAGACTGGAAACCTGTTCCATATGCTCACGATGAAGCCATTCTTATTTATACTCCTGTCAATATGTCCAGAGAAAAAATGAACCCAAAGCATGCTGGTCCTGAGTGGTATCCCACCAAAATAAAGAAGTCCCATCTGGACTCTTATTTGGAAAGTTACCATTTTCCTTCCGATGCTAGAATATGGGTTCTTGACTCCTCCGACCGTCCCTACTTAGTTGACCCAGGTGTTATCACCATTTACCTTGATCATCTTGATTCAGGTTTTAGAATCCCCCTGATTCCCATAGTTCAATCTTTATTGGACTACTATCATGTCTGCCCTTCTCAACTTACTCCAAATAGTTGGAGATTAGTTTACTGTTTTTTTGCGTTTATTCTCCAGATGAATCGTACCCCATCTGTTGACCTTTTCAGAAATTATTACACCCTGAAAGTATCCCGCGAACGCAGATACCTTCATTTTGCCAAAAGAACCTGCATTGTGAGTGAACTGGGAAGAGAATCCAAAATTTTCATTGATTCTTCCATTCCCCATGACAACAAGCAATGGCGGGAAAAGTACTTCTTCTGTGCCATACCAAATCCAAACTTTCGGTCTCGATGGTGTTTACATTCCTTGGAATCCTTATCTCCCCTGAAAGTGCGTCCTAAACTTACTGAATATGATCAAGTAACCTGGAGTATGATTCCTACCAGAACTCCAATAGATGCAGCCAAGTTGAAAACAGATGCAGGTCTCATTAGTCACGGCCTTTTTCTAGGTAAAGATAATAACAACTGTATACCTTTCTTTCTTTTTCCCCTTATTTTCTCTTTTTTTTTTTTTTGTAATCCTTATTCATTATCATATACTTTTATCATCAAAAGTAATTGCTTGTCCGGTCCCTAGTGTTGCTGATCTCCGAAGAATTGTTTCAGAAGAAAATAAATCCGATTCTAGGGTTACCAAACCCTCCAAGAAAAGGAAACACACTGCCTGTCATCCTTCAAAAAGAAAAACTGTTGAAAAAGATTCCCCTGATCAAGAGAAAACCATCCCGGCTCTAGAAGATACCGTCAGAGAAGATACCGATGTGCAAATTGTGAAAACTGTTGCAAGTAAGACCCTTGGTCCCAAGACGAGGACCTCCAGAACCTCCAATACACTGAGATGCAGACTTAGGTCCACAGGTCCAGTTTCTGACCAGGGCTCGTCTGGCTCAAAGAAGAAGAAGAAAAGAAAAGAATTTCATACTGCTCCCACAAAAGTTCCCACTGTTGAAGATAATCCACATGAAGAGATTCCTGCTGCCACCGAGGCTGATGTTGAGGAAAATAGAGAAAACTTACTGTCACACACATCAGCCGATTTACCTCACGATACTTCCATCTTCCCAGAAAAGATGGTTGAGGATGAAGATCGAGGTAAGGATTTATTTGACTATTCTTCTGATCATCTGAAGAGAATTGCTGAAGACATATTAATACATACTGCAGGTGGTATTATTGAGGAAATAGCTGACCAATTGTGTGATGAAAATGCTGATGTTCCTGTCTCTCCCTTGGATGTTATTGCCGAGGACCATGTGAATGAAACTTCCATTTCCGTTTTACCTTTATCCATCCCTGTGTTGGATGTTGCTGCCCCAGATACTGATGTTCCCCCTTTTGAAGAAAATGATCAAGATGCTCCTCCCTTGGAGGAAAATAACCAGAATATTCCCCAGGAAATTCATGAAGTAGTTCCACCAGAGAATAATCCTGCCCCACCTGAAGCTCTCATGGTAATTGATCCTCAGAATGGTCATGAAGACCAAGAAAATATCATCATGCAAATTGATTCAAATGATGCTGCTGTAAATGTAAATCCTGAGAATATTCTTGAGATAGCTGATCTCCAACCAGTCCCTGACCAGCCTGATGATACCATGAGCATTGCTGACTCCGGGAATCCTTTCCACCCTGAGTGGTTTTTGAAAGAAAATCATACGGCCAGCCGTAATTGGGAGGCTGCCAGAGAGTGGGGCACAAAAGGCAGAATCCCCCGCGACAAGAGGAATACTGCACGAATGTCTGATTCTGACCTTTATTCACATGGGTGGGGGTAAGAAATAGACCTTTTTCCCTTTTTTCTATTTAGAATTAATTTACTATTGATCTAATTACTTATATTGTTTTTAATGTATGTGTGTATATATATATATATATATATATATATATATATATATATATATATATATTATATATATTGGGGCTGCCTTCAATGCATTTTTTGAAGTATTGGAGAGAGAAAAAACTTTGTCTCAAGAAAATGATGAACTGATCAAAAAGAATTTCGAATTGGTCAATGAGGTACAAGATCTTCGGAGAAAATTGGAATCTTCAGAGAGAAAATTAACAGCTGCTGAGTTCAGAGAGATTGATTTGAAGAATGATCTTGATAGCTTACACACTGACTATGAACTTTGCTCTGACCATTGTGCTGAATTGCAGGAAGAGGTTTCTATGTTGAGAGATGCCGTTTTGAATTACAGGAATGAGCTTTTTCAGCTCGAAATGTTAAAGAATGATGCCCTTGACAGGGCTAGGATTGCCACAGATGAAAGAGAGGATTTTAAAGGAAGGCTAACCAGAGCCTTGGTCTGGTCACAAAGTATTGAGAAAGAAAAGAATGAACTCCAGGAAAAGTTCAATGAGATTGAAAAGCTAATACAACTTTAGAGTTGGCTCAAGAATACCATGTGAAAGCTTTCAGTTCAATTTTGTTGGAGAAGTCTGCTTTAGAGGATAAAAATAATGATTTGGGGTTGAGACTCAATGAAATAACAGCAGAAAAGGATAATCTCGATGCTTCCCTTAGTTTGGTTTCTAAAGAGAAAGAATGTCTTCATGCTCTCCTGGATGAAACTTTAAAATTCAAAACTTTACTGCAAAAAGATTTAGAAGCAGAGAGGAAACAGTTTGAAGTTGAGAAGAAAAGAATACAAAGTGAAAATTAGATAGTCTTAAATTCAGTTACCTCCTCAGTGAAGGAAGTTGGAGATAATCCAACTTTCTTCGGATTTTGCAAGAATATGGTAAATGATTGCTCTGATCAAATCTTTTCAAAAATCCTTAAGATTCATCCTGGTTTAGATTTCAAACTGTTATCCCCAGAATTTCTCCCTTCCAGAATCTTTTTTGATCTTAGGAACTTGAAATATCCCAACTCTGATTGCTCATCAGAAGATAATTCTGACAATGATATGAGTGACTCCTCCAGTTCTGGCCAAGATCATTCTGCCAGTGATTCAGATAACAATGATGATGATGACTTACCTGCTCAAGAAGATGAAGAGACTACTGCTAATGATATTGCTGATCTTGATCCATCTGGTAATGCTACAGATGTTGATCCATCTGCAAAACCACAAATTTGAAGAATACACTCTTTTTTGTTTTATGAACTTACCTTTTTCCTCCTTGTCTACCTCTTCTGCATATGAGGTTTTTTAACTTGTCAATCTTTTATATGAATGAAATTTTCTTCCTTTCTTTTGCTCTTTTTAGCTTTGACGGAATAGTATCTTTTGTAATGTTGGCTATCATCTTCTAACCAATTCATAATTGATTAGATGTAGATATCTTTGATCAAACTTTGTAAATTGACTTCTGCTGAAATACTTCTGACGAAAAAATATTTGAAAGGAACTTTAATACCTGATCAGATACCTTGAGATGTTGATTTACAGATAACCTTTGAACTTCGATAAATAGTCCTCGATGTAACCTGATCCTTGAGTTATTTTATTGATTAATTCCATTGTACTCGATCCGAATGCTGCCTTAGAAAGATGCTGCCTTAGAAAGATGGCTGCTGGAGCCTGACTTCGGAAAGTAGGGATCATTCCTCGGAAGGAACAATCCGGGATCACCCTCGTGAAAGGAATGATCCGTGATTAGCTTAGCATGACCTGGCTACCTGAGCCTGACTTATGTAAAGTCGGGACCATCCTCGAAGGAATGATCCGTGATCAGCTTTGGAAAGCATGACCAGGCCTCGGAAGGCTGGCTACTTGAGCCTAACTCACGAAGAGTCGGGACCACCCTCGGAAGGAATGATCCGTGATCAGCTTCGGAAAGCATGACCAGGCCTCGGAAGGCTGGCTACTTGAGCCTAACTCACGAAGAGTCGGGATCACCCTCGGAAGGAATGATCCGGATCAGCTAGCATAATCACGCCTCAGATGGCTGGCTACTTGAGCCTGACTTCGGAAACTCGGGATCATCCTCGGAAGGAATGACCCTGAATCAGCGTTGAAAAGGCATGATGTGACCTCGAATGGCTGACCACTTGGGCCTGACTTCGGAAAGTCGAGATCATCCTCGGAAGGAATGACCCTGGATCAGCGTTGAAATGGCGTGATCAGATTTCATAGAGTTGACCACTTAGGCCTGACTTCGGAAAGTCGCGATCATCCTCAGAAGGAATGACCCTGGATCAGCGTTGAAATGGCGTGATCAGAAGAACTAGTTCGCAAAAATGTCCCTTGGATTAATAATGAAGAAGAAACTTTAGATGACCACGTTTAATAAAATGTTTTCTCCAAGAATACTAGAAAATCCTTTCTACTGATAATATTTCTTAAGGTGAATTACATTCCACGGTCGTTTCAAACAGCTCCCATGAGAATCTTTCAGCCAATATGTGTTTTTGCTCACAGTTTTTGTCACCACATATGGCCCTTCCTAGTTTGCAGAAAGCTTTCCACAGTTCCTTGGATCTGATGCTGATTTTTTCCTCAAAACCAAATCTCCTACTCTGAAAGATTTATGTTTGACTCGAGCATTATAATACGCCGTTGTTCTCCTCTGATATTCTATATTACGGTATAAGGCCTTTTCTCTAACTTCATCTAAAAATTCAAGGTTTGCCCGCAGTCCTTCTTCATTAGTTATTGGATCAAATCCCTCATATCTGTTTGATCCCACCATAACCTCCACTGGAGCCAATGCTTCTGACCCATATGCCAGTCTGAAAGGTGTTTCTCCTATTGGAGTCCTGACCGTAGTCCTATACGCCCATAGTACATGAGGTAGTTCATCGATCCACAAACTATGCGCTTCATCCAGCCTCCTTTTTATTCCTTGCAGAAGTGTTTTGTTAGTTACCTCAATTTGGCCATTGCATTGAGGATATGCCACAGACGAGTGCTTGCACTCAATATGATAGTCTGCACAGAATTCCTTGAATCTTTCATTGTCAAATTGTGGTCCATGATCAGTCAGTAGAATCTTTGGTAGGCCATATCTGAATATGACATGATTTCTGAAGAACTTTTCAATTTGACTTGTGGTAGTTGTTGCCAGGGCTTCTGCTTCTACCCATTTCGTGAAATAATCGATTGCAGCCACTACAAACTTTTTTCCTCCGCTACAAACATTTCAAAAGTGGCCCAGAAACTGTTTTTTTATATAATAACCCATTCTTTAGAATAAACCTGGCAGCTCTTCTTTTCACAGTTCTGGCCTTTTCCCTATCTTCGGGAAGAATACCATCCTTCGGACATCTTGTATAATAGGATCCATCCAAGATATCTCCCCCGTCAATTTCCATTATCTCTGGTCGCAATATCTTGGGGGAGATATCAAGCTCCTCATAATATACTGTTTTGTGGAGTAGAAATAGACTTTGCGGATGCCAATTTTGCCGGGAGTATCGCTTCATTATTTTGATTTCGAGATATCCTCGTGACTGAGAATTGTGCGAACCACTCCTTACATTGCGATACTTTTTTAAGATAGCTGACCATTCGATCGTCTTTCGCACCATACGCTCCCGTGACTTGACTGACCACCAACTCAGAATCACTTTTTACTTCAATGCTTTGAACACAGAGGGATCTGGCTAGTCGTAATCCTGCAATAAGAGCTTCATACTCTGCTTCGTTGTTTGAAGCATGAAAACTAAACCGAAGTGCATTTTTAATTACAAGTCCGAACGGACTCGGTAAAATCACCCCCGCTCCTGATCCCTGTGAATGACTTGACCCATCTTCTTCCCGGATTAACACCGCACTTAATGCCGCCTTTAAAGAAGATAGATATATCTGCAAGCTCTCTCCGGGCTTTGGTCGAGATAAAACTGGTGGACTGGTCAGCCTCCTCTTCAGCTCTTCAAATGAATTCTGACAGTCCTCCGACCATTTGAATTCGTTGAGTGCATTTAGATTTTTCAAAGCCTTGAAGAATGGTGCACACTTATCTCCTGATCTTGATATAAATCTACTTAATGCTGCAACTCTTCCTGTTAAGCTTTGAATTTCTTTCATACTGCTGGGTGCTGTCATATTTAAGATAGCCCTGATTTTTTTTGGATTTGCCTCAATACCCCTCTGCGTGACCGTGAAACCTAGGAATTTACCAAATGAAACTCCAAATGCACACTTCTCAGGATTGAGTCTCATTCCATTTCTCCTCAATACATCAAAGCATTCTCTTAAATCGGTGAGATGATCAGATTTAAATTGACTTTTTACAAGAAGATCATCTACATAAACCTCCATATTTCTTTCAATCTGATCAGCGAACAGCTTGTTCATCACCCTTTGGTATGTTGCACCGGCATTTTTTAACCCAAAAGGCATAACCTTATAACAATAGCTTTCCCGATTGGTCATGAATGCCGTGTGAGGCCGATCCTCCTTCTTCATAAGAATTTGATTATAACCAGAATAAGCGTCCATAAAACTCAAGATTTGCTGACCTGATGTAGCATCAATTAACTGATCAATTTGTGGCAAAGGATAGCAATCCTTGGAACATGCCTTGTTCAAATCAATGTAATCTACACACATTCGCCATTTTCCATTATGCTTTTTCACCATTACCACATTTGCTAGCCATCTTGGACACTCAATTTGCTCAATAAACTGAGATCTCCTAAGCTTGTCCACTTCAACTTTAATTGCATCATGCTTTTCTGATGAGAAATTCCTTCGTCTCTGTTTCACTGGCTTGATAGATTTGTCTATTGTTTGCAAAATAAAATAACCGCAAGCGCACAATATCGTGTTGCTAACGGGTCAATCTCAAGGAGATATGCCACCTAGAATTTAACTTCTTAATAGTAATGCGAGAGTGGAATGATTCAATTTTTGTTAACTAATTACTTAAACTAAACCAATGATCCTAATCCATACATCTAATGCAATCGAATTGAAACTAAAAAAATAAAGCAAACATAACTAATGCATAAATAAAAGACAGGTAAAAAAATGCAGATGCAACACCACCCGTCACCAGAAACAGAGGCACGACTGTAGGCTTGCTCCGGTTATGTGGTCCGAGATAATGAATGAACAGGCAGAAAGTAAATAACAGAAAGTAAATAACAAAGCAATAAAAGGAAAAGGAAGCCTTAACCAAAGAGAGGCACGACTGTAGGCATCTCTGATCAAGGATCCAGGGGAAGGGAGAACAGTAAGTAAATGCTGAAATTTAAATCCTAAATTAAGAATATGGAGGGGTAGATAGAAGCGGGAATGGAGGGGGGAGAGAAAACTATTGAAGAATCTACTTACTTGCATCTTCCAAACAAAACTTGAATAAACGATTCGAATCTCAACCAACCCTAACAACCAGATCTAAAATAAACTAGATTTGCAATTGCTAGACCCAGAGAGAAAGCGAATCCTCTTGAAACTTGAATTTGAATTTGAACATGAACTTGAACTTGTACTGATAAAACTAAAGGAACTACACTTGCATAAAAGAAAAATTACACAACTTCAATCTTCCTAAACATTCAATCTAAAAACTAGAACTAGAGCCCACAAATTAATCAAAGAACTAGAGAAAACTAGAGCAAACTAAAGAGAATAGAAAGTGCAAGACTAAAGTAAAACTAAAGAGAAAGTAAAGTGTAAAACTAAAGTAAACTAAAGAGAAAATCAAGTGTGTTAGACCTAAGAGGGAGGTAATATTTATAGAAGAATGAGAATAATTTACAAACAAGGAAAAATAATGATAATAATAATAATAAGAGTAAAATAGAAAAAGAAAAAACAAATAAAGAAGGAGCAAAAAAATTCGTTAGAAAGAAAGAGAGAAAGAAAGAGAGAGAGAGAGAGAATAAGTGGAGAAATAAAATAAAAACTTGCTTTTGAAGTTCACGTGGAGACAAGGTGGAAGAAAGAAAGAAAAGTGGAAGAAGGAAAGAGAAAGAAAATAAAATAAAACAATATATCTATATATATATATATATATATATATATATATATATATATATATATATATATATTGTTAACAAAAATATAGGTGGGTTGGTTATTAAGGAAATAAGAAAGTAAATAAGAAAGTAAATAAAATAGAAAATGGGAAGAAAGAGAAAAAACTAATTAGAGAAATAAATAAAATCTAACAAAATAAAATATTCTAAAAAAATAGAAAATCCTAGTCTTTGACTACTTGTGGGCCCCATACAATTCTCAATTACAATAAACAAAAATAAAATAAAAATCCTAATCTAATTTTACAAGATATTCTGGAGTTGGCCCATAATTACATCTCTAGCCTATCATGCTCCAAATCAGTCCCACTTTCGCACTTGAGAATTGGAACGGACCTCTTGATGTGTAAAACCGCATGTTTAATACCCAAGACTCCAGATATTCGCTAAAGTCCTAGAAATTCATAAAATCTGCAAAAACAACATAAAACCCAAGGTAGCTCCACTCAAAGTGTTAAAAATGCATGATTTATGCCCTAAGATTTCACACATAAATGTGCTCATCAGATTCCCCCACACTTAAACTAAGCTTGTCCTCAAGCAAAAAGAAAAATACAAATGAAGGTAAAAAAAACTAATGCAACAAAATAAACCCTAACTCACTTTCGTAGGAATCACGGTTACACTTAGCATGTGTAACAAGCCTTTAAACCACTAGGTTACCCCTAGAGGACGAGTTTTGTCTCGTGGATGTTTGCAGAGAATATACATCCAAAATTCCAATTCAGCTCAAAATAAAACATTGCAAATTTCAACTCTAACAATTGGTAAGTACTTATATAGAATCAATAGCTATGACAACTTTCCTCACCATTGATTTAAGAACCCCCACACTTGAACTTTATTACCCCATATCGATTATTGAGACTAAGCATATATCTCAATCAAAGACTCACCTTATATCTTTCAAGTACACCTCTCCTTTAAGCAAAACCACTAATAGAGTAAGAGGACCAAGGACTAAGGTTTTGAAGTATTTTTGACCAAACATTTCTACCAAGGCATTGATGACACTTGCATTTATTTCTCTTTTTTTTTTTTTTTTTTTTTTTTTTTTTTTTTTTCTTTCTTCTTTCTTTTGAGTAGTGAACTCTACTTTACTCCACTACGGTTGGCTTGAATAACATGGTGGAGCAAACACCAGAAACCCAAGTTACTTTGTAGCTTTGCTTTGCATATGCCCACATAGACAGTGATACGAGAGTTCTTTTCAATAATATCATTCCTAAGAGTTTCGACCAAGTCACCTCGATTCCTGAGTCGGAGTGCCTTGTCTAGTTCCAAGAAATTCAACTTTTACTTTTTACTCTTTTTTTTTCTTTCTTTCTTTCTTTTCTTTTCACTTCTTTTTGAACTTTGTCATGCCATACAAAAAATTTGATCTCAACCTCTAACCAAAGAAACAAGGACCCACAAAACCTATAGATGGTCCAACGCCTCAAGTTAAGGGCCTTTTATTTTTCTAAGGAAATTCTCATCTCAACATACATACAAGTTACCTTCCTCTCAACAGGGCTTTTATGTGTTCACAATGGGTACCAAAATCACTCTCATTTCACACATCATAGCAATTGAAATAGTATGTACACTAACCAAAAGCCAAAGTTAAAATTTACAAAGAAGGTATTCCCCCCACACTTAAGTAATGCAATGTCCTCAATGCATGCATGAAAAGATAAACAAGGACAAGGCAAAAGAGGGGTATACCTTTCGGTCAAGATGTGCTTATCATGGGAAGCTTTAGTCTTATCTTCAATATCAATGTATGATGGGGAAGACACTCCAAATAAGAAAAACCATGAATAGAAAAGTCATCCCTAAAGACTTTAAGAAAACCTTCACAATGTCAGACAAAATACGCATACGGTGAGGTTTTCTAAAATATTTGGCATCCTTCATAAGATGAATATGAGATTGTTGGAAGGAAGAACTTAGACCTTTGATAGTAGTAAGAGACCAACTCCACGCTTCTCTATTAGCATGCAACAATGTGATAAACTCTTCTGCTTTGTCAGAAGTTAAATCAGAGACAACAATGATAGGAAGAGAACTATCTTGTCCTAAGAAAGCAAACTGCAAATTAGAAAGCAACTCTTTCAATTCTAGCTTGGGAGGTTCAATTATTGAGGGTTTAGGAATGGAGATGGAGATGGATGGGGGTTTAATAGGCTCCAAAGGTATGTGAAAACTTGAGACTTCAGAAAAGAAAGTTTTACTATCATCTTCCAACACATCCATACATTCTTGAAATTCCTGATCAAAATCAATCTCAAAGTTGGTAATCAAATCATTAGGAAAATTCAAAGACTCCTCAAGCATATTGATTTCTTCCTCTATTTGTGGTTGTTTTCCTATCCTGAACATATTAAACTCCACAGTTCGATTTCCAAAAGACAACCGTAAGAGGCCATTTCGACAATTGATTAAAGCATTACTAGTAGCCAAAAACGGTCTTCCTAAAATTATTGGGATTTCATCTTTGATTGAAAAAGGTTTAGTATCTAAAACAATGAAATCAACTGGAAAAATAAATTCTCCCACCTTCAATAAAACATCTTCAATCATCCCTTTAGGAATCTTAATTGACCTATCTGCCAACTGAAGAGTAGTTTTAGTTGCTTTCAATTCTCCCAATCCTAGTTGCTTATAAACATGGTAAGGCAAAAGATTCACACTTGCACCAAGATCAAGTAGAGCATGTTCAATGTGTGTATTGCCTATGACACAAGCTATGGTAGGGCTCCCTGGATCCTTATACTTGGCTGCTACAGGTTGAGTAATTATGGAACTGATGTTACCTGCCAAGAATGCCTTTTTGGGAACGCTAGTGATTCTTTTATGAGTGCATAGATCTTTTAACACTTTCGCATAAGCGGGGATCTGGGATATGGCATCTAAAAGAGGGATATTCACTTCTACCTTCTTGAAGACATCAAAAATTTTCTCCATAGTTGCAGTCTTCTTCTTATTAACTAAAGAGCTAGGAAAAGGGGCCTTAGGAACATAAGGACTCTCAGTTGAAATTTGCTCTTTTCTCATTGTTTCAACTAATGGTTCAACAAACTTAGGTACTGCTACAGTAGTTGGCTCATCTTCAACTTCTATGGATTTCTCAGACAAACCCTCTTTAGGAGGTACTTGAACATTCTCCTCATCACAGTGGTCACTACTCTTGCTCTTTTCATTAATATGTGACTCACCTGTTAAATACCCTTTCCCACTTCGCAATGCAGACACAGAATTTATTGAAGCTAAAGAAGAAGGGGAGGATTCAACTTGGTTGACTTGATTTGGTAAATTTGATGGTCTTTGTTGAATCTGAATCCTAGGATTTAACTCAGGTTGGCTAGGCATTTTACCCTTTTCTCGCTCAGACAAAGTACTTGCAAGAGTGCAAACTTGTCTTTCCATATTATGCATAGAAGTCATGAAGGTGCTAGAAAGTACTTCCATATTTTTCTCTAAGGTAGAGAGACGAGAAAACTCCGGATTATTACCTCTATTGAAACCAAGTGTTGATTGATTTTGTGCAGTGAGAGGCATATGAGGCACAACAGATGGATTGACAGCCCTAGCTAGATTGGCATTTTGAAAATTTGGGGCTTGAGGGAACTGGACATTTTGATTATGAAAAAATTGTGCACTTTGTTTTTGAGGAGCACCAAATTGATTTTGTGTGGAATAATTGCCATTTTGGTTTTGCCCTTGAGACCATGAAAAGTTAGGATGACTCTTCCACCCAGGATTGTACGTGTTACTGTACGGGTTTGGGAACATCACACTGACATTTTCATGTTGGCCTCCAGAATAGCTAGGGCATTCCTCAATTACATGTGTAGGAGACTGACACCATGCACATATAGCAACATATTTGTCAACAAAAAGTGATTGATTTGGTTGTGGTGGTGTAGCTTTTACTACCAAAGTCTCTAGCTTTTTCAAAAGATTATCTATTTGTGCATCCTTACGAACTTGGCTATCAACAAAATATCCCTTACTAGTCCTTTCAGATTCTTGAGTTGACTCCCATTCTCTAGTTCTATCTGCTAGGTCTAAAAGAAATTCCCAAGCTTTGGAATCATCAGTGAACGATGTAAATCCTGTGGGGCACATAGATTCCAAAAGTTGCTTAGTTTGATAATCAATACTCTCATAAATTATTTGGCATAAATGCCACAATTCTAAACCATGGTGAGGGCATTCTTGGAGGAGGCTTTGGAACCTCTCCATTACATTAGCAAAAGACTCATTGGGTTTTTGACGAAATTGAAGAATGTCATTTCTTATCTTATTCGTCTTGGAGAAAGGAAAGAATTTTTTTCAAGAATAGGACAGTGAATTGTTCCCATGTGGTAATGCTATCCAAAGGTAGGCTATAAAGCCACTTTTTTGCTTGGTCCTTTAATGCAAAGGTAATAAACCGTAGTCTTACGGCATCATCAGTGAGTTGTTGTACCTTCATAAGGACACAAACTTCCTCAAACTCCCTAAGAAACAAATATGCGTCTTGATCAGGCAACCCATGAAATTGGGGTAACATAGACAAATAATTAGGTTTAAGTTCAAAGTTGTTACCCCTTAAGTCAGGTAAACGTATACAGGAGGGTTGTGCAGACCGAGTTGGGTAAAATCTATCCCTAAGACTCTTAGGTGGAGATATGTCGCTCATGGTCAAAGTAGATATTCGAACAAGTCGGTTGGTGGAATCACGAGTCCAAACAAGCATGCACTCGTTTTTTTTTTTTTTTTTTTTTTTTAATAAAGAAACTAAAGAAGAAAAGAAAAGAAAATAAAACGGAAAACAAAAGGGAAAGTAATGGATTTCCCCACCACAAAGATTGAAACAATGATTCCAAAGCCGTAAGGTTGCCGTATAGCTGAGCGCTGTATAGGTTTGACAGCAAAGGAATCCGTATAGTCTTCGGAGCCACCTACAATCGAATCCTGGGGATTCTGCAGTAGAGTGGGGACTACTATACGTTTTTGTTTCTACTCAAGTTAAGAGTAATATCTTTGATTTTTATTTTTTTTTTAAACACTTTGATTTACCTAAGAATGAGAAAAATAAGATAAACAAATATCTCCCCGGCAACGGCGCCAAAAACTTGTTTGCAAAATAAAATAACCGCAAGCGCACAGTATCGTGTAGCTAACGGGTCGATCTCAAGGAGATATGCCACCTAGAATTTAACTTCTTAATAGTAATGCGAGAGTGGAATGATTCAATTTTTGTTAACTAATTACTTAAACTAAACCAACGATCCTAATCCATACATCTAATGCAATCGAATTGAAACGAAAAAAATAAAGCAAACATAACTAATGCATAAATAAAAGACAGGTAAAAAAATGCAGATGCAACACCACCCGTCACCAGAAACAGAGGCACGACTGTAGGCTTGCTCCGGTTATGTGGTCCGAGATAATGAATGAATAGGCAAAAAGTAAATAACAGAAAGTAAATAACAAAGCAATAAAAGGAAAAGGAAGCCTTAACCAAAGAGAGGCACGACTGTAGGCATCTCTGATCAAGGATCCAGGGGAAGGGAGAACAATAAGTAAATGCTGAAATTTAAATCCTAAATTAAGAATATGGAGGGGTAGATAGAAGCGGGAATGGAGGGGGGAGAGAAGACTATTGAAGAATCTTACTTACTTGCATCTTCCAAACAAAACTTGAATAAACGATTCGAATCTCAACCAACCCTAACAACCAAATCTAGAATAAACTAGATCTGCAATTGCTAGACCCAGAGAGAAAGCGAATCCTCTTGAAACTTGAATTTGAATTTGAACATGAACTTGAACTTGTACTGATAAAACTAAAGGAATTACACTTGCATAAAAGAAAAATTACACAACTTCAATCTTCCTAAACATTCAATCTAAAAACTAGAACTAGAGCCCACAAATTAATCAAAGAACTAGAGAAAACTAGAGCAAACTAAAGAGAATAGAAAGTGCAAGACTAAAGTAAAACTAAAGAGAAATTAAAGTGTAAAACTAAAGTAAACTAAAGAGAAAATCAAGTGTGTTAGACCTAAGAGGGAGGTAATATTTATAGAAGAATGAGAATAATTTACAAACAAGGAAAAATAATGATAATAATAATAATAAGAGTAAAATAGAAAAAGAAAAAACAAATAAAGAAGGAGCAAAAAAATTCGTTAGAAAGAAAGAGAGAAAGAAAGAGAGAGAGAGAGAATAAGTGGAGAAATAAAATAAAATAAAATAAAAGGTTGCTTTTGAAGTTCACGTGGAGACAAGGTGGAAGAAAGAAAGAAAAGTGGAAGAAGGAAAGAGAAAGAAAAAAAAATAAAAAAATATATATATATATATATATATTTTGTTAACAAAAATATAGGTGGGTTGGTTATTAAGGAAATAAGAAAGTAAATAAAATAGAAAGTGGGAAGAAAGAGAAAAAACTAATTAGAGAAATAAATAAAATCTAACAAAATAAAATATTCTAAAAAAATAGAAAATCCTAGTCTTTAACTACTTGTGGGCCCCATACAATTCTCAATTACAATAAACAAAAATAAAATAAAAATCCTAATCTAATTTTACAAGATATTCTGGAGTTGGCCCATAATTACATCTCTAGCCCATCATGCTCCAATTCAGGCCCACTTTCGCACTTGAGAATTTGAACGGACCTCTTGATGTGTAAAACCGCATGTTTAATACCCAAAACTCCAGATATTCGCTAAGGGCCTGTTTGGTTACGTGAGTCTGGAGATTTCAAATATCTAGAGATTTCAAATCTATAGATTTCAAATTTATGGAGTTATAATTTATAAAATTAGATGTTTGGTTGTGGAATGAAATCTGTGGATTCATCCTAAAAAACTATTTGATCGACGTGATTTTTGTGAATGATCAAATGTATAGTTTTTTTGAAATCTCTGGATTTCACCCTTTACCCATAAATCTACAGATTCACGTTTTTAATGTAAAAAGATGAATCTCTAGATTTCACGAATCTAGAGATTTTTACAACCAAACGGGTATAATTCTCAGATTCATGAATCCAGAGATTTGAAATCTCTGGATTCATGTAACCAAACAGGCCCTAAAGTCCTAGAAATTCATAAAATCTGCAAAAACAACATAAAACCCAAGGTAGCTCCACTCAAAGTGTTAAAAATGCATGATTTATGCCCTAAGATTTCACACATAAATGTGCTCATCATCTATCCATAGGCAATGTTCCGCCACTTCTCTGCTTAAACCTGGCATGTCTTGTGCTGACCAGGCAAAGACATCTGCGTTTCGCTGAATAAATTCTCTCAATTGCTCCTTGTCCTGACTGTTCTGATCAGCTCCTATCATGGTCCCTTTTTCTAGATTCTCCAAACCAAAACAAATTTTTTCCAGCTTTTCTACCGGTTCACCTCTTTGAATTTTTTCCTCATCCCTGTTATCCGTAACTTCAACAGTAAAGGTGAGTGCCTTACCTTGTGCTTTTGAATCCTTCAAAAAGGTTGTATAGCTCTGCCTTGAAGTTTTCTGATCTGATTTGCATTCTCCAATGCCTCCTTCTATTGGGAACTTGACCTTCAAATGTCTTGTCGAAATTATTGCCCCAATAGTATTCAACGTTGGTCTCCCGAGAATTATATTGTATGCTAATAGACTTTTTATTAACAAAAATTTAGTAACTGTAGTTACCGTTTGTGGATGTGTTCCAAGTGTTATTGTTAGCTCCACAGTCCCTTCTACCAAAGTAGACTCTCCAGAAAATCCAAATAGCCTTGTGCTGCAAGGTTTTATCTTGACCGTATCCAACTTCAATCGCTGAAAAGCTTCGTAAGACATTATGTCTACAGATGATCCTGTGTCTACCAAAACTCTATGAATATCTCTATTTGCCACCTCAATGACCACCACAATGGCGTCATCGTGTGGTTCTTGAATTCCTTCCATTTCTTCCTCCATGAAGACTATCTCCTTCATCATTTTGATTCTTCTAGGAGTAACATGAGATTCAACAGCATTTACGTACCTGGCATGCGCCTTAGATTTTGAAATTGAATTTAAATCCAAACTTCCCAGGATGGTCATGACGGGAGACTACTTCTGTTGAATCTGCCGATTTTCCTACTGTTTAGCATTTTCCTCTGGAGAGTTGTACTGAAAATCTCCCTTGGTTTGGTCTTCTCTAGCTGGTGTTCGATTATTCCACCTTCTCGGCTGATCAGAAGCATTTCTTCTGTTGCCTCCATTTCTCCTTTGAACAAATTGGTCCAATCTTCCTTGACTGATCAGTCGCTCAATTTCATTTTTCAGAATTCTGCAATCATCAGTATCATGACCATGATCTTTGTGATATCTACAAAATCTATATAGATTCCTCTCATCCGCCTTTGCTATCATAGGTAGTGGCCATTTCATAAATCCCTGATGCTGAATTCGCATCAAAATTTCTGATCTTCTTGCGTTGAGAGGAGTGTAGTTTTCTTGGAACGGTCTTGGGATGTCCCTTCTGTATTGACAATCAGGAATGTTTCTTGAAAAACTCCCGTTATTCCTCCTCTCTCTCTGATCTCTCTGATCAGATTTCACAACTTCATCATCTTTCCTTTTAACTCCACTGTTGTCAGTTTCTTTTCTTGCTTGGAGAATGTCCTTCATATTTGCATACTGATTACAGCGAGTCGTCAATTCTGCTGATCATGCTTGGGGGCTTATGTTGTAACTAATATATCCATTGCCGGTTCATACCGGTCAAACCAACCTCAGCCGGGTTCAATTGAGAGATAAAGGTAAGATGATCAAAGACGTCCAAAGAGGAGCGATGATCTGATGGCCATGATTGAAAGAGTATTATAAGCGGGAAAGCCAATATAAAAGCGAGGGAAGATCCGTAAGAAGGTAAGTCTCTAGAATCAACCAAAACTCTAAGCTCACTCTGATTGAACTCCATTACTAGCATTTTAGAAGCTCCAGAGAGCTCTGAAACACCATCGACACCATACTGACTAGATCGTCGGAGACGAGACGCCGATCAAGACGATCGGCTCCGTTTCTTACTGGTATTCTGTTTCTTTCAGGGGTGAGAGGTTGATCAATCGAAGAGCAAACCAGATCGAATCAGATCTGAGGAGTTCGGTGCGGAAAACTACGGTTCGAGGCGATCGGCAGAAATAGCACCAACAATATGGTTACACAAAGGGGTATTGAGGCAAATCCAGAACAACTTAAAGCCATTTTGGATATGCCATCACCAAGCAATATGAAGGGAATTCAAAGTTTATCAGGAAAAGTTGCAGCTTTGAGCAGATTCATATCTTGATCTGTAGATAAGTGTGCACCTTTTTTCAAGGCATTGAAAAATCTGAGTACACTCAATGAATTCAGATGGTCAGAAGACTGTCAAAATTCATTTGAAGAATTAAAAAGAAGGTTGACCAGTCCACCAGTCTTATCTCGACCAATTCCAAGAAAAGCTTTACAAATATACTTATCCTCTTCAAAGGCAGCAATGAGTGCTGTATTAATTTGAGAAGAAGGTATGATTCAGAATCCCATCTATTTTGTGAGTCATATATTATTAGATTCAGAATCTAGGTACCCTGAATTTGAGAAGCAGGCTTTGGCTTTGATAATAGTGGCTAGAAAGCTTAGACCCTATTTTCAGGCTCATCCAATTATTATTCTGACCAATTGGCCTTAAAAAAAATATTGCATAAGCCTGATCTTGTCGAGAGAATGGTGTCCTGGGCAGTGGAATTAACAGAGCATGACATTGACTATAGACCCAGAACGGCGATAAAGGCGCAAATCCTAGTGGATTTTGTTGCTGAAAGTGTTTCACCACCAAAAGATCAAAAAGGCCTCAATAAGATATCTAGTTGGTGGATTCTTCATGTAGAGGGATCAAGCCATTCTCAAGGATCTGGAGCAGGTATAATTTTACAAAGTCCAGTTGGATTTGTAATTCAGAGTGCTCTCTTCGATTCAATTTTCATGCATCAAATAATGAGGCAGAGTATGAAGCTCTTATTGCGGGATTACGGCTAGCCAAATCCCTATGTGTACAAAATTTTGAAGTCAATAGTGATTCTGAACTGGTGGTCAGCCAAGTTACAGGAGTATATGGAGCAAAAGATGTTAGAATAATTAGTTATCTCAAAAAAGCACTTGAATGTAAGGGATGGTTCTAGCAATTCTCGATTATGAGGATTCCCAAAAATCAAAATACAATGGCAGATTCTTTGGCAAAATTAGCATCAGCAAAATTTGCTTCTCTACCACAGGCAGTGTATATTGAAGAGTTGGATATTCCAGCATTTTCAGAATCAGAAATAATGGAAATTGATATGGAAGTATTGTCACATCCACCTAGCCGGTACCCCATTTGGAATACCCGGGATGTGATCCACAGTCCAAGGATCAATGATCTGAGGTCCATGCCTCCCACATACACGGTAACACAATCATGAACAGTAATAATCAATGGTAAAAACAGTTAATACTAAGTATCATGAATAAGATAAGATTAACTAAATCAGAGTGCGGAATATAGATAATAATAGAGTGTGATCAAAATCATAAAGGGTGAGAAGGTGTGGTAGCCACCCTCTCAGAGTAGCGGAAAAGAAGTAAATCAAGTTAGTTACATATCCAAGTGTCACCAGAATAATTCAAAAACAAGTTAATTACAAGATCCAAGGTTCCACAAATACACCAGGGGAATGGGGCACTATGCTAGGGTTTCTTCTATACTAATGGTAGTCTCCTCAACAGTACGGATGAAGTAAACCCAACGCTGCCGCTCCCGCACAACTGTGGGGCTAACCCCCGGTGCGAATAGTAATCCTCCTCGGCTCCAATATACGGATCCTCACCGACGCCACTACCCGGAGGGTAGTATGTGGAATCATAGTCCGCCTCATAGGAGGTGCCATCGTAATCTTCGGTGACTGGAATGTAATCTAAAACATTTGCACAAAAAGGAATGAGTTCGAAGAACTCAGCAAGGAAGTTATTCTATAATTAGAAATCATACACATTCAGAACATATAATAATGCAATGCGATATGGAACATATGATGCAGATATGAGCCTAACTCTATGAATGCTAGTCTCTAGGGTAGACATGCTTTAAGTCATAGCACCGTACTTCTCTGGGTCGTAAGTCACTCTCCCATTTCCATATCTTGGGAATGCCCGGGAAGATCGGTAAAGTCATCAAAAAGCGGTGGTAAGGGGATCGGTCACCACTCTCTCACATCACCATTTGGTCAAGTATCTGGCGCATGTCACAAGTAAAGCCTAGCCCAATGCAAGTCATCTACTCGGTTGGTCAAGTCGATTCAGATACGTCCATTCCTCGCCCCCGGCGATCCTTTCCGGTATCCTTCACACTAGAGTCAGCGAAATCCCAGATTTCGGACTCATCAACCCTATTGGTCATCCACATATAGTAAACGGGAAGCTCTCAAGTCCTCTCACGGATTGGTTACCGGTCTTGAGCACCCGTGAGCCCAAGTCTATCCATATGCAACTCTACCAATAAATGGCCCCTTTCAGGTATCCGTAGCATGGTTTATGTCCCCTACCGGATTGGCTACCGGCCTAGAGCGCCCATCCAACCATACACTACCACGGGTTGTTTGGTCTCAATGCCCTTCCGATTCGGGTCTGACACGACAAGGATGAACCTAGCCACACAACTAGACAATCCTATGTATGTCATCCAATAACTCGGGAGAGTGTCGATAGGCACCATCGGAGAACATCCCATACTATTCCCTCCGATGCCCAAGGACAGAAGTGTCAGTAAGACACCCCCCAAATCCCAAGTCATACGTAAGCAATCACACATCCAATCTCATCATTTCTCATGCATCCAATGCATATTCATAATAGTAATCAAATCATGATATTGAAACGAATCATTATAAACATAAGCAAATCAAAATGATAAAGTAACACAACAAGAGTATAAAGATTTAAATGCTACTGTTCTAACACATATGTAACAGTCTCATAATGATTGAAAGGAAATTTAGGGATTTCAGTCTTTAAATAAAGCACAGTGCAATATTTGATGACTTATATGTTTATGGATATAACCATCCTTACCTTGGATGAATTGATGATGAATTGAGAATACCAAGAATAGTCCAATAGAATTGTTAAGGCCCTAAACAAACATCAATAATAAGTTAGAAAAGAAGTCGGGAAGATCGGATGTCATTTGGGTCAAAACTGACCAAGGTTGCTGTCAGCAACAACTTTGGTCGATGGTCTTGGTCAATGGTATCAACAAAAGGATACCATCGACCAAGACCATCGACCAAAAGGATCGACCAAAATTGTCTTCGGGACAGAATAGTGGATTTTGGGGATTTTGGTCCGAAATGAGTCTTCCGGTGTTCGGATCAATCTGAAACTTGGAGGCATACTTAACAACAATAGTAGGACACTATAAATCAAGGAATTAACCCAATCCAATGGTCTAATTAAAAAGCCCCAATTTGAGCTATCAAGTTCAAGTGATAAACATCATGGCATGAGTTGGAATTGATTGCATAAATGAGGAATAGCATGCAATAGGCATTGATGAGGAATAGCATGCAATAGTTAGAGGAACTAATAGAAATTCGATTGGAATCATATGGCAATGTTAAACATGAACATAATACACTCTATAGCTCAATTTGATATCAAATGGCATGATGTTAATAGGTAAATCATGAAATACATATGCTAGGCATGAGATAGAAGCATAGCATCAATGAATAGCTAAGGAAATCATGGATTGAACATGAGTAGGCACTTGGAGTGGTGGTTGCAAGGTTGCAGCACCATTCCCAATGTCTCATCAGCAAGGTGACAATAGAAAAGAGTAGAAAATGGTAGGGTAGAGAGTGGAATGAGGAGTTATACCTTAGTGTGGAAGATGAAGACAAGAATCAATGATAAACTAAGTGTCTTTGATGAGGTACCCTTCACACTAACCAAGGAGCTGCTTTGGGAAGCTCCCCACGTTCCGAGGTGAGAAAATGATTGCAAAAGGCTCAAGGCTCGAGGTTATATTAAATAGAAAAGGAATATTCCATGGAATCATTAACTTGGTAGACTGGGATATTTTGGTCGATGGTATCGACCAAAAGGATCGACCAAAATATTTCCAGCAGAAAACTCAAGTTTAGAACAGCAACTTCAAGTAGGGATTTGAAAGGCTATACAAGGTCAAATTGAGTGAGGTTTTCTTCCACAATTCAATCAAGAAGTCTAGTTTCGGGGAATACCTTCTGATTGTGCACAGGAGGTCATTTGGTACATCAACCATATTAATCTTCTCCGATGCGTAGACTTTCCTTAAACACTGACAATGCATTTAAGCAAGGGGTATCATTGTCAATGTCCATGGGCTCGGTCTCCGAATCATGATCATCAATCAGAATGGTCCATAAATCTCTTCTTCCACTGCTTCGGGTCTTCAAACCTGAATACAATAGTGGATGGGTCAAGGTCAAGGTTAGAATAGGGCTGGATATTACAAGTATCATGGATGGATCCTATTATACAATATCTCAAAGAAGATACTCTCCCTAAGGATAGGGAAAAGGGAGAGTATTGAGAAGAAGAGCAGTAAAATTTTTCTTAAAAGATGGGTTATTGTATGAAAGGACAATTTTTGGGCCACTTCTGAAATGTTTAGGACCATCTGATGCACAGTATGCACTTGCAAAAGTTCATGAGGGAATCTGTGGAAGCCATCTTGGAGGAACTGCTTTGGCTTATAAAATCTTGAGACAGGGATTTTACTGGCCACGAATGCAATCTGAGGCAATTGAGTATGTAAGGAAGTGCCATCAATGCCAAATTCATGCTCCAACTTAGAAACAACTTGCAGAACAGCTGACTTCAATTCTAAATCCCATTCCATTTGCAATGTGGGGGATGGATTTACTTGGTCCATTTCCTATTGCATCTGGAGGAAGAAATTTTGTGGTGGCAGCAATTGATTACTTTACAAAATGGGTGGAAGCAAAAGCTTTAGCCACAACAACAACGAATCAAATGGAAAAGTTTTTCAGAAATAAGATCATTTTCAAATTTGGTTTGCCTAAGGTCTTGTTAACAGATCATGGCACTCAATTTGATAATGAAAGGTTCAAGGAATTCAGTGCAGACTACCACATTGAGTATAAAAATTCTTCTGTGGCTTTTCCTCAATGCAATGGGCAGATTGAAATAACTAATAGAACTCTCTTACAAGGAATTAAAAGAAGATTGGATGAAGCAAACAATTTGTGGGTGGATGAGCTACCTCATGTGTTGTGGTCTTATAGAACTACAGTCAGAACACCAACAGGGGAAACACCTTTCAAGTTGACTTACGGGTCAGAGGCCTTGGCTCCAGTAGAAGTGATGGTAGGATCAGAAAGATCAAAAAAGTTTGATCCAGTGACCAATGAAGAAGGGTTGAGAGTGAATCTAGAATTTCTAGATGAGGTCAGAGAAAAAGCTTTGTATCAAAATATAGAATACCAAAGAAGAACAGCAGCATACTATAATGCTCGTGTCAGGCCTAAATCTTTCAAAGTTGGAGATTTGGTTTTGAGGAAAAAATCAGCGTCAGACCCAAGAAATTGTGGAAAGCTTTCCGCAAATTGGGAGGGGCCATATGTGGTGACAAAGACTGTCAGTGCAAACACATATTGGCTTACAGATCTACATGGAAGCTGCTTAAGGCGACCGTGGAATGTAATTCATCTCAGAAAGTATTATCAATAGAAAAGGAGCAGAGTTTCCAATTGTTCTTAAAGGCTTATTTCTATCAACCATTATCACTTAAAGATTCTTCTTCAACTATGCAAAAGAGCTTTCTGAGGCCTGGTCATGCTTTCGGAAGCTAATCACGGATCATTCCTTCCGAGGGTGATCCCGACGTTTCGTAAGTTAGGCTCCAGTTAGCCAGCCTTTCGAGGCCTTGTCATGCTTTCCAAAGCTGATCACGGATCATTCCTTCTGAGGGTGATCCCGACTTTTCGTCAGTCAGGCTCTAGTTAGCCAGCCTTCCGAGGCATGGTCATGCATTCTGAAGCTGATCATGGATCATTCCTTCCGAGGGTGATCCCGACTTTTCGTAAGTCAGGCTCCAATTAGCCAGCCTTCTGCGGCCTAGTCATGCTTTCCGAAGCTGATCACGGATCATTCCTTCCAAGGGTGATCCTGACTTTCAATAAGTCAGGCTCCAATTAGCCAGCCTTCCGAGGCCTGGTCATGCTTTCCGGAGCTGATCACGGATCATTCCTTACCATCACCGACTTTCCGTAAGTCAGGCTCCGGTAGCCCGGCCTTCCGAGGCCTGGTCATGCTTTCCGAAGCTGATCATGGATCATTGCTTTCGAGGGTGATCCCGACTTTCCGTAAGTCAGGCTCCAATTAGCCAGCCTTTCGAGGCCTGGTCATGCTTTCTGAAGCTGATCACGAATCATTCCTTCCAAGGGTGATCCCGACTTTTCGTAAGTCAGGCTCCAGTTGTAAAATCCAGCCCAAACCTAACCAAGACACCCTAATGGCTTTAAGATAAAGAAAGACTTGTTTAATGTTAGACCTTAAAGTTGGACCTTGATTTTAGTGTTATTATCTTTGAAATCCTTAGGAAGTCATGCCAGACCTTTCCCTTAGGGTAGATCTGTAATATCCGACCTTATCCTAACCTTGACCCGGCCCAGAATCTGTTATGTTTGTAGGTTCAAAGACCTGAAGTGGGGGGAAAAGAGACTTGTGGACCCTTTTGGTTGATTATTTGGTGTCGAAACCCAAGCCCATGGACATTGACGATGATGCCCCTCACTTGAGAGCATTGTCAGTGTTAGTTTTGAATCTGCGCACCGAAGAGGGGTGAATTAGTTGAAATACTTAATGAACTCCTGTACTCAATCCGAATATATTTCCCAAAACTAGACTTCTTGATGGACCTCTAGGAGAAAACCTCACTCAATTTGACCCCATATAGCCCTCCAAATCCCTATCCGAAGTTGTTGAACTATGTATGGTAGATCCTGCTTGCGCATCGAAGAAGGTGAGCTTATTTTGTGGACCTAATGAACTCCCATGCTTGATCCAAGGGTATTTATGGAAACTAGACTTCTTTATTGACTTGTAGGAGAAAAGCTCACTCAATTTGACCTCGTATAGCCCTCCAAATCCCTGTTCGAAGTTGCTGAACTATTTCTGGATTTTCTGCTGAAACCAGTTACCTGTTTTGGTCGATCCTCTTTGGTCGATGCCATCAACCGGTCGATGCCATCAACCAAAGAGCATCGACCAAAGTAGCCCAAATTCAAGAAAAATATGGTTTTTGGATATTCCTTCCTCTATTTAAGTGAAACCTCAAACCTAGAACCATATTTTACTCATTTCAGCACCTGAGAACGTGGAAAGGCTCCTCTTAGGCTCCTCCTTGGCTTGAGTGATGATCTTCTACAAGAATCATTGTCTCTCTTCTCTAACTATCATCTTCCAAGGTATGATTCTCTCTCTTACTCTCTATCCTACCCACTTCTCTTCTTCTTTTTACTGATGAGACCATGGCCAAGGTGCTGCAACCTTGCAAACACCTTGCCATGAATGTCTCTTCCCATTTATACTTGTTTTTTCTTCATTCTTGCTATGCCTCACTTGCACCTTGATCCTTACATATGCATTACCATGATTCCTTGCTTAGCAACTTGATTTCTTATACTAAACTGAGATGTGGAGTATGATTAGTCTAATCTCTGGCTTGCAAATGATTGTAATCATGTTCCTAACCTATTCCCCAACTAATTCTCTAGCTTCCCTTTCAATTACATCAATTTCTCATGAATGCTAGGATTCTTGTCTTTAGAACATAGGACCTCAATTTGGGGGTTTTCATTTGGACTATTGGATTGTGATAATACTTGCTAGGTAGTGTTCTTACATTGTTATTAACCATCCCTCTAAGTTTCGGATCGATCCGAGCCCCAGAAGACCAATTTCAAACCAAAATCCCCAAAACCCACTATTTTGTCCCGAAGATATTTTGGTCGATCCTCTTTGGTCGATGCCATCGACCAAACATGCTACTGTCAGCAACCTTGCCCATTCGACCTTCGATCTTCCCGATTTCTTCTCTAATCTCTTATTAATGGTTGTTTAGGGTCTTAACACTACTTTTGGATCATTCCTTGGTAACTCTTGATTCGTCATCAACTCAACCTAAGGTAAGGATGGTTATCTCCAAAAACACATAGGCTATGTACTTATATTTTGGTGCTTTTACTTAGTGAACATAGTCTCCTAATTGCTTTTGAATATCATAGGACTGCTATACATGTTTTAGAACAATAGTTTTGTGACTTCATATACTCTTGTCATAATGACTTATTATTCTTGTTACTTGTATTCATGATGGATCATTTCGATGTTATGATTTAACTTTTATCATGATGATGTATTAAATGTATGAGATATGATGGACTTGAGTATGCGATTGCTTAGGTATAACTTGGGATTGGGGAGTGTCTTATTGATGCTTCTGTCCTTGGGCATCGGAGGGAATAATATGGGATGTTCTCCGAAGACGCCTATCGACATTTTCCCGGGTTATTGGATGACATACATAGGATTGTCTATTGTTTGTCTAGGATGTCCCTGTCATATTAGACCCGAATTGGAAGGGCATTGAGACCGAATGACCCGTGGTAGCAGTGAGGATTTGTGGGCACTCAAGACTGGTAACCAACCCGTGAGAGGTCATAAATCTCATTGCGGTAGCCATTTATTGGTAAGGTTGCAAATGGATAGACTTGGGCTCACGGGCGCTCAAGACCGGTAACCAACCCGTGAGAGGACGTGAAAGCTTCCCATTTACTATTTGTGGATGACCATTAGGGTTGATGAGTCCGTAATCTGGGATTACGCTGACTCTAGTGTGAAGGAAACCAGAAAGGATCGCCCGGGGCGAGGAATGGACGTATCTGGATCTGAGTTGATATGACTGAGTAGATGACTTGCATTGGGCTAGGCTTTACCGTGACATGCGCCAATACTTATACCAAATGATGATGTGAGAGAGTGGTGACTGAATCCCCTACCATGGTTTGAGAGGACTTTACCCAATTACTACGGCATTCCCAAGATACGGAATGGGTTGAGGGAGAGTGACTGACGACCCAAAGAAGTATGGTGCTATGACTTAAAGCATGTCTACCTTAGAGACTAGCATTCATAAAGTTAGAATCATACTTGCATCATGTGTTTCATATCATATTGCATCATGTTATGGTTTGTATCATATGGCTTATGTTTTATGGAATAACTACCTTGCTGAGTTCTTTTGAACTCACTCCTTTTTGCAACATCTTTGTTAGACTCTATTGCAGGTAATACTACTGGCGATTTTGACAATCAACACTCTGAAGACCAAGTTGATGACCCGTACCCCACTGGTCACGGTGTACAAGTTGTTAAAGACTAGTAGTCCGAGATTTGGACTTATCTGGAGCAGTTCCGTTTATACTTATGTGTTAGGGATGGGATATCGCCTCATTCCCTTTTTAACCTTTTTATTTTTGATTTGTCGAAACTGTAGTTTTGTTTGTTCCCTTGTTATTTTGGGAACCGGTTGTAACCCTTAATTTTAGTCGATCTACCTCCCGCTATTATTATAGGATGGGTTTCCTCCCTCCTTTTCACACTTGACTGTTTACCCTATTTGAATCATTTCCGTACTCTGATGTTATTTGTGAATCCTTCTGAGATCCTTTATTGACTTTTATTATTAAATTATTTGAATACAAAGAATTGTTCTTGCTTTTGATTATACTATTGTGCTAAGTGACTATGATCGTTCCTAAACTTGATCGGCGGGACCGTAATTCACTCCCCGGGTAATCCAGATAGGGTACCCCCTTGGTGGATTTAGGGCGGGATGTGACACCAGTTAGCCAGCCTTCCGAGGCCTGGTCATGCTTTTCGAAGCTGATCATGGATCATTCCTTCCCGAGGGTGATCCCGACTTTTCGTAAGTCAGGCTCCAGTTAGCCAGCCTTCCGAGGCCTGGTCATGCTTTCCGAAGCTGATCACGGATCATTCCTTCCGAGGGTGATCCCGACTTTTCGTACGTCAGGCTCCAGTTAGCCAGCCTTCCGAGGCCTGGTCATGCTTTTCGAAGCTGATCACGGATCATTCCTTCCAAGAGTGATCCCAACTTTCCGTAAGTTAGGCTCCAGTTAGCCAACCTTCCGAGGCCTGGTCATGCTTTCCGAAGCTGATCACGGATCATTCCTTTCGAGGGTGATCCCGACTTTCCGTAAGTCAGGCTCCAGTTAGCCAGCCTTCCGAGGCCTGGTCATGCTTTCCGAAGCTGATCACGGATCATTCCTTCCGAGGGTGATCCCAACTTTCCGTAAGTTAGGCTCCAGTTAGCCAGCCTTCCGGGGCCTAGTCATGCTTTCCAAAGCTGATCACAGATCATTCCTTTCGAGGGTGATCCCAACTTTCTTTAAATCAGGTTCCAGTTAGCCAGCCTTCCGAGGCCTGGTCATGCTTTCCGAAGCTAATCACGGATCATTCCTTCCGAGGGTGATCCCGACTTTTCGTAAGTCAGGCTGTAAGCCAGCCTTCCGAGGCCTGATCATGCTTTCCGAAGCTTATCAAGAAGATTTATTACGCAGGTTGAAGATTCTAAAATTGTGGAGGTGCTACTCAGCCAATTACTAAAACAACAAAGGCTCAGGTCAACAAACAAAAGAAGTTATCTTATAAAAGAAAGAGAGATTCATTGATCAGGAAAAGAAAGTCAAAAGGATCAATATAGATCAGTACATCAAAACAATACATTTTAAGAGATTAAAAAAAAAGTTTTCAAGTTTTCTTCTCAAATATCAGACATTTGGGCCTACAGGAGTACTATCAGTGGGAGAACTCTTTTCAATCTGCTTATCATCTTTCTTGGATGCTGATTCATCACTGGAATCATCATCCCTGCTAGAGCTTGAGGTTTCTTCCTCTTCAGAATCTTCATCTTCATATTCATCTTCACTTTCTTCTGCAGAATTCTCAGAGTCAGGATATTTCAGACTCTTGAGATCAAAGAACTTTCGGGACGGAAGAAACTCAGGAGGAAGCAGCTTAAAGTCAACACTAGGACAAATTTTTAGTATCTCAGAGAAAATCTGGTCAGAACAGACTTTCCTACACTCTTGCAGAATCCTAAGAAAGCTGGATTATCTCCTGCATGTTCAACCATAGAGGTAACAGAACTTAGAACAAGTTGATGTTCATCTTGCATTCTTTTCTTCTCAAGTTCTAATTGTTTTCTCTTTGCCTGAAAGTTCTGAACCATGGAAGTTTTCTCTTTGATAACTTCCTTCCAAGTAACAGCCAAACTATCTTTTTCCTTAGAAACTTCATTCAGATAAGTTCTAAGATTATCCTTTTCCAAGGAAATTTAATTCAAAGCCAACTTCAAATTATCTTTCTGAGCCTCCAGATCAATTTTCTCTTTGGAAAGGGAATCAAAGGCTTGCTACAGATGACTAGTTCCTCTTTCCAAATTCAAATTCAATCTCTCAACTTCTTCAAATTTGACCTTTAGGTCATCTCTTTCTTTCTCAAAACCTTTGGACCAAACAATGGCCCTTTCCAACTTACCTTGTGTTTCATTTCTCTCAAAAGTAGCAATCCTGGCCCTCTCCAAGGCATCATTTTTCAGCATCTCAGTCTGCAAAAGGTCTTCCTTATATCATTAGAAGCCTTTAAACCTGAAACTTCTTCCTGCAAATCAGTACATAGATCAGAACAGATTTGAAAATCATCCTGTAAACTATCTATCTCAGAACACAAATCCATTTCTTTGAATTGGGCAGCCTCTAATTTTCTTTTTGAGGATTTCAAGCTATTCTTGAGTTCTTGTACCTCATCAATCAATTCAAAGTTACGTTTGATCAAGTTGTCATTTTCCAAAGAAAGAGTTTTCTCTCTTTCCAAAACCTCAGAGAAAGCATTGAAAGCAGCACCAAAACATCTGCAAGTTAAATAAGAAAGACTTAGTAAAATGAAACCTAAGGAAAATGATTTATCTTAACAAAAAGGATAGAGGTTTACTTTTTACCCCCAGGCATGTGTGTAAAGCCCAATATCAGACATGCCAGTTGTCTCTTTCTTATCACGGGGAATTCTACCTTTGGTTCCCCACTCACGGGCAACTTCCCAATTCCAATTGGCAGTGTGATTTTCTTTTAAATCCCAAGCAGGGTGAAAATGATCCCCAGAGTCAGCAACACTTTGGGCATCTTCTAATTGTCCAGGACTAATTGGATGAGGATTAGCAGCTTCAATCATTTCATGAGGGTTAACATCTACAGCGGCATCATTAGAATTGACCTGCATGTCTACAACTTCAGCCCGCAACATTCTCTTGATCCTCAGGTCCCACAGGAGTTTCAACTGGCATATCAAAAATAGGAGGAGCAGCATCAAAAAATTCATCATTTGGTGGGGCAATCTAAACATCCTCTTCAACGACATCAGGAACAACATTGATGTCTGGAATAACATTGTCAAAAACAGGGGCAAGAAAAATAAGATCTGGTATAGGGGGAGCAAGAACAGGAGCATTATCGGCAACAACAGTTTCATTTTCAGGGATATTCTCTTCAAGCATAACTTCAGGAGGGGGAACAAAATTATCCTCATCAAGTAGTTGGTCAGCTATTTGTTCAATGATATTACCTACAGCATGAGCAATAATCTCTTTAGCCATTTTCTTCAGTTGATCAAGAAAGTAATAGGGAATTTCCTTACCTTGGTCTTCATTCTCAACCATTTTCTCTGGGATAACAGAATTAATCATCATGAGGTAACATGGGTGACATAGGAGGAGCGCAGACTTCATTCGTAGGAGAATAAGTAGGTTCAGCAATATCCTCAACCACCTTTTCAGTGTCAATAGGAGTTTCTTCTTGAAGATTTTCTTTTTCAATAAGGATTTCAGCAGAAGGAGAAACAGAGGATTTCTTCTTCTTACTTTTCTTAGTGGCAGAAAGCTCATGACCTGAAGAATGACCCATAGAGCGAAGTCTACTTCTCAGAGTCCTTGTTCTTCCAGCAAGATTGTCACCGGCTTCCACTTTAACAAGCTGAATATCGAACTTTCAAGCATCAACATTTTCTTTTACTTGGTCAGCTTCAACATCTTTTTGTACCTGTCCATCTTTTGCTGACCAGGTGGAGATTTCTTCTCAATAGACTTTTTCTTAAGAGATTTCTTGGGACTTCGGTCACTGGAAGGACGAATGGCAGAATGTTTTCTTTTCATACTTGATTTCTTAGGTTTGAGATTAGATTTACCTGACTTCTCAGGTTTGGAATCAGGCTTTTTCTCTTCTGAAGCAGCCTTTCGAAGTTCAGAAATGTTGGGGATTTGATAAATAGCAGTCCCTAGAAAAGAAACAGAGATCAGAATGCAAAAAAAAAAATTCTTATGTACCTGGTAAAAGGTTGTGACTTGCCAGACCAGCATCAGTTTTGAGATCGGTTGCATCAACTAGTTTTCCAGAAGGGATCGGGTTCCAAGTCTCCTGATCATACTCACTCAACGTGGGACGTTGTTCAGAGGAAGAAGGGATTTCGTTGTGTGAAAACTCCATCGAGAACGGTAATTGGGAATGGGGATGGCACAGAAAAAATATTTCTCTCTCCATTTCTTGTTATCATGGGGAATAGAAGAAATGGTGAAGATTTTGGTGTTCTCACCTAATTCATTAACAATGCAAGTTCTTCAGGAAAAGTGGATATAACCACGTTCACAGGAAACTTTGAGAGTATAATAATTTCTGAAAAGTTCGATAGACGTGATGCGACCCATTCTATGAACGAAAGCAAAGAAACAGTAAACTAACTTCCAACTTTTGGGAGTAAGTTGGCAAGGGCAGATGTGGTAGTAGACAAGCAAAGATTGGACAATGGGAATCAGAGGAATTCTGAATCTAGAATCAAGGTGATGGAGATAAATGGGAATAACGCTAGAGCTAGCATCATATGGACGTTTTGAGGGTTCAGGAGCCCATATCTTGGCGTCGGAAGGAAATCGGTAATCTTGACGATAAGAGGGCAAATGAGACTTCTTTACTGTGGTTGGATACCATTCAGTTCCAGCATATTTAGGATCCAACTTCTCTTTGGTGGTGTCCAGAGGAACGTAAGGAGTAATCTCTTCATCTTGGGCATAGGGAGTAGAATCCAATCTAGCGGAGCCTATTCAGAAGAAAAAGCACTCAGGGTTCTGTCCAAATTAACATATAAGGAAGTGTTAACTTGTTCAGAGGTACTGGGGCCTGAAGGATTAGTAGATGGATCCATGGAGAAGGAAGGTAACGGTGAAGGTTCAGGAAATGAAAATAAAGCACAGGAAAAATAATGGAGGAGTTGCAGAAAATTGCAGTTTGAGTTCGAAAAAGAAAAGTAGGTTATGGCCGAAAGCGAATGACAGAGAGTGAATATATACGGAGATGAAGTGACATGATGGGAAGTTTCTTGAAAATTGGAGGGAAATATACGATGATTCAGATCGACGGCTGTAACTGTTCGTAATCAACGCTTGGGGTTAATCGGTGGATTTGGAAACATTGCGACCAGACACGTGGATGGGATAAAAAAGGATTAAGGAAAGTATTATAATCATGCGATGGCGAATAAGAAATATTTATTGATCAAACGACGGGAAAGAGGATAACGTCAAGGAAGCTGAAAAGATGCATTAATGAGGGGATAAAAAAGGTCTGACAAATAAAGATTTTTAGCTGATCCTCGAGGTGATTTGGGGGCTGAGCACAGTGTTTGATGATTACTAAGGATGGTTCTACTTCCAAGAGGGATTATGGTTCGTTCTTTTAAACGGGACAAGATCAACATTCAAATTTACGATGACCTGGGAATTCAAAATTGAAACTTTGGAAATTACAATATCTGGAAAGAATGTGAAACGTTGATGGATCAAGATTTTGCCACGTGGAAAGAAAAGTGGGATTTGATGAAGAAGATTAAGCGCATGGAGAAAAACAGTTGAGATTTAAAAAAGTCAAATGCAGAGGGAATGGTTCTGATTGAATCCAGTATCTATTGATTGATCTCTCCAGCTAAGTTGAATTGAACGATTCTGATGAGCTCCAAGGTTGACAGATGAGCTCAAGAATTCGATGAGTTCTACGAAGCTTGTTTGTGAAATTAAAAGTAACCACAAGCGCACAGTTTTGTGTAGCTAACGAGTCGATCTCAAGGAGATATGCCACTTTAGAATTAACTTCTTAATGATAATGCGAGAGTACAATTATTCAAATTTGTTAATTACTTAATTAAACTAAACGAATGGTCCTAATCCATACATCTAATGCGATCGAATTGAGACGAAAAATAAAGCAAACATAATCAACGGATAATTAATAAAGGTAGAAAAAAAATGTGAATAATAAATAAAAATAAAAGGGAAGTGATCCGAGTGTCAGCTCTAGATCTAGGGAAGGGGAGTATAAATTATAATGACTTTGACCATGGACCCTTTTCCGTAGCTCACAGTCCACCGATCGGGGGAATGGATATTAAAGAAAAAGAAATTGCATAAAAGAAATTATCAAAGCAATAAAAGGAAAGGGAAACCTTAACCAAAGAGAGGCACGATTGTAGGCATCTCTGATCAAGGACCCAGGGGAAGGGAGAACAATAGATAAATGCTAAAAGTAAATTGTAGAAAGTAAATAACAGAGTAATAAAAGGAAAGGGAAACCTTAACCAAAGAGAGGCACGACTGTAGGCATCTCTGATCAAGGACCCAGGGGAAGGGAGAACAATAGATAAATGCTGAAAGTAAATTGTAGAAAGTAAATAACAGAGTAATAAAAGGAAAGGGAAACCTTAACCAAAGAGAGGCACGACTGTAGGCATCTCTGATCAAGGACCCAGGGGAAGGGAGAACAATAAATAAATGCTGAAAATAAATCCTAAATTAAGAATATGGAGGGGTAGATAGAAGAGGGAATGGAGGGAGGAGAGAAGATTATTAAAGAAGGTTACTTACTTGCGAATTGAACAAATGATTCGAATCTCACCCAACCCTAACAACCAGATCTAGATCTAGAATGATCTAGATCTGCAATTGCTAGACCCAGAGAAAAATGAATCTTAAAACTTGAGACTTGAACTTGAATTTGAATTGCATTACATAGAAAAATTAAACCTAAACATTCAATCTAGAAATTTAAATCTCACAAATGCAAGCAAAGAAAACTAGAGAAAGCCTAAATAAACTGAAGAGAGAAGAAAGAGTGTTTCTACTAAGCTCTAAAACACGTTCTCCCTTTATGGAATATGCTCTCCTTTTATAGAGTTTACATGGGATATGAATCTTGACGGAATTTGAATCAAACTCGGAATTCCTATCTGGGTTAACCAATTAGGGTTTTGGCATACTAATCGGACTGGCTTAGAGAGATCAAATGCACAATTCCACCGTTGTATTTCAGGATCAAGAGGTCATGCCTTGCTGAGTTTTTTTGAACTCACTCCTTTTTGTGCAAATATCTTTGTTAGACTATCCTGCAGGTACTGACGAATATGACGGCCAGTACTACGAAGAGCAAGCCGATGATGCATACTACTCCCAAGGTGCTATCGGTTACAAAGATAATGGTGAAGATTCCTTGTGTGATCATGCTACGTACCAGGATTAGCCCTACCTTGGAGTGGAAGCGGCCATGTTTGATTTCTAAAGTTTATGTTTATGAAGACGTTCTTTATAAGCTAGAAGAGACCTTAGTTTAGTTGATAGAACAATCTTCCTCTTTCTTTTAGCTTTTGTTTCCCGGATGTAATAGCTTAGTTTTGACTTTCGATCTACTTTTCCGTTGTAGTTATGGAGTGAGTTTCCGCACACTCTACATTTTGATTATTATACTGGCATCATTCTTTCCGCACTTTGATTATATTGTCATTCTCTTCTTCTTATCTTGATTTATTATATTGGTATCATTCTTTCCGCACTCTAATTATATTGTCATTCTCTTCTTCTTATCTTGATCTCTTTGTTTATATAATGTTACATTGATTATATCTTGTTCATGATTATGTTATTGTATATGTGGGAAGATGATTTCCTCGATACTTGATCTTCGGGGCTGTGGATCATACACTCGGGTATGCTAGGTAGGGTACCGGCTGGGTGGATGTGACAGCTGTTGGACTCCATTCCTTAACCCTATGGTCATCCATATATTGTTGGGACGGATGCTCTCATGACCCCTCACGACTCCCGGCCACTCCTTGGATGTCCATGAGCCCAAACCCTAACATGTGCAACCCTACCAATGTATGATCAACAGTGGACCATTGAATCTTTGCACGGACTGGTTTCCGCTATAGGATGAAACAGAGTCACGTCACTATTATCACAGCTCATTTGGTTTCAATTCCCTTACTAAAAGGGTAGTAGCATGTATGGGCACCTAGCCATGCAATCTAGAGACATGCCAGCAACCATGATAGTGCTGGGGGCATCAGCAAGCAGTGTCCCATTCCACAACCCTCTGATATCCCAAGTTGGATGCCCAGTGTGGATACCCTTCCATCACAATTACATCACATCACCAACCATTATAACCTAATCATTCATTTTATATCATAAAGTAATGAAAAATACATATAAACATTAATCACAATATATATTCGACTACTAAACATAGAATCATACTACTACAGCAAGTTATAAGAGCAATGATACATGTAAGAAATCAAATAGTTCATCATAGAGCATATCATCGCATATATATAAGAATGTGTCCTTACCTGTAGATATGTAAAAACTAAAGAAATTGCAATTAGATCTCACCCACAACAGTTCTAGTATACTTCAGAGATCACCTATAGATAGATTACAAAGTTATATTAAGTACATGAGTCAAATCAAAGCAATAACCAACTTCACAGAGCTACTATGACCTAGCCGGTCACTTGGGGCGGTTGGTTGGCCAAGCGACCGCCATAAGCGACCGCCCCTGTTCCATATTACTTCTAAGTCTGAAATTTTGACTTTTGACTTTCCAATTTTAATCCGATTTTGGGATGATCTAAATCTAAATTTCGTCCTTAAGGAGCCTACAACACAAGCACGAAACAAAACCCTAGAATTCTAATGATTCAATATTCACATCATCTCCTTCAATCAGATCTATCCTTTATTTGGATGCAAGGATCCATTTTCGGACATGATCTAATTAAGATCACTGATGGGGAATAGAACCAATACAATTAACTCACAACCAATCCATTAAGGAGGATGGATCCACACCATTCAAAGAGATGAGGAAAGAAGATAGAGAGTGTGGGATCACTTAACTCCACTTGATTTGCAAAACTGATAAAGGATTGGATCTTCTTCACAAATCATGCTTCTCTCACCTTCCAACACATGTTCTCTGCCTCTTAACCGTCCTCAGCCGTAATCCTGAATATAATAATGAGTAAAAAGGTCAAGATTGGATATATATATATATAGAAGACTGGGGCAAATTAGGGTTTAAAATCCTGCAAGTAGTCATGGCAGTCACTTGGGGTGGTTGATTGATCAATCAACTGCTTTAAGCAACCGCCCCCTAGTACTTTTAAGTACTTGAGTGCTTTGCTAGTCCATAATCCTAGTGCTTACCTAACCCTATACAATATGTGGGGGTGTTCTTACCTTGATTCCGAACATCTTCAATCACACCTTGACTCCGACTGGTGATCCACTTTCCTAGTCCATCAAGGTTCCTACAAGTTCTTCTTCGGATTCCCAATAAAGCAAGGTCTTCATTGGCAGAATCCAGATCCATGGATGCAGGGTGTGGATCATGGACTTCAATCCGGATATTCCACAACTTATTCCAGCTGGACCTTCAGGTACTAGGACCTGCAATACGGATCCTAGGTTAGAATTATGGGGGTTGTCACAAAACTAACCAAAGAGGATAAAAATTTAATAGATCTTATACTAGGTCTTCTCCAAAATCTTACTGTGAAGTTCACGGAAGAGCTAGAGTGAATGGAGATTCACTCTACAACATAGAGAATAGTCGAGATAGGTCATAGTAGCAAGTACAGACCTTGAAGAAGGTTTATACAGTAGGTAGAAACAATCGAAAAAGAAGAACTAGAATGAAGAGAATGAATGCTAACCTTTTAGAAAGTGAAACGATGAACAAAAACCTTAACGGATGCTCCCACACCTTCCTACACCTTGGAGAGGGTTCTCTAGAGAGTCTCTAACATTCTCTGACGGCTTTAGAACATAATGACACGTTTTAGAACGAAAAAATAATTAAATAGGGCTTCAAAAATCTAATTTTCCCAAAATGCTTTTTTTGCGCCAAAACAAGCTTGGTTGCCTAGGGTGACCAAGGCAGGTTGCCAACACAGGGTACTTTTTTGATAAAAAGGAATTTTGATGCTTTGAAATACCTAGCTTAATCTTGAGTCCTTTTCTGATTTATAGAAGGGTCTTTGTGACACCCCACCTACCGGTTTTGATTACCCGCTCGACAACCCGTGGGTGCGATCCGTCACTGAATCCACGGTCTTACCCATCAATAATAATAAATGCAAGTATAGATAATCAAGAGCAAGAGCAAATTCAATAATTAATAAAAGGATTACAGGAGTCCAAATACTCTAATAAAATAATCAAAGAAAGAATCAATGTTCAAAAAGAATAACAAGTTTAGCGGAAGCTATTAAAATAAATTAAATAAGTTTCCTTCCAGTTTCTTTCTCTAAAGCTAAATACTGGTTTTCTAACTTAGCAAGCAAGGGGGTTCTCCAGTTCTTCTCCATACGATCTGCAAAATGTCGGGCAATCTGCCTCCTTCGGCCATCAAGGGGTGCTATAAGCGCACTCCAAGCATCCACAGGAGGCTTCGTGCATGCTATCTCCATCTCCCACTGACGGTGCCACATCTTCTTTATAGGTGAGGGTTCTTTCATATGAATTATCTCCCATTTCCGATGACGTGAAACCATCTGTGTAGTTAGTATAACATACAAAGAAAAAGGAATGAGTTCTGACGAACTCAGTAAGGATAACACATTTCTCATCCATATGTCAACACAATCAACAATGCAAATATGATATGAATGTTATGCAATAATATGAATGATACTAAGATCTAACTATGCAAGTCTCTAGATAGTTGGCATGCTTTAAGATATAACACCAGCCCTCCTCTGGGTAGGTCTAGTCACTCTGATGCATCACAGACTAGTTACCTCTGTTGGATCCTGGGTAAAGGGGTAAAGTCCTCATCAAGCATCCATGGTTGGGGATTAAGTCCACACTCTCTTACCATGACCATTGGCAATGAGTACTGGCGCATTTCGGGGTTTCTAATCCAATGCAAGTCATACTAGTAACACACTACATGAAGTCCAGATACTTCCCCTATGGCACCAACCAACTCGGTTCTGTATCCTTCGCAACCTAGGAGTGAGAATCCTCACGAAATGGCTACCGCTGTTTGGACTCCACTCCCTAACTGTCACATCCACCCAGTTGGTACCCTACCTGGCATACCCGAGTGTGTGATCCACAGCCCTAAAGAACAAGTATCGAGGAAATCATCCTCCCACATGTACAATAACATAATCATGAACAGAATATAATCAATGTGTAATAATATAAACAAGAGATCAAGATAAGAAAAGAGAATGACAATATAACGGAAAATGATACCAAATATGTATATAATCAAAAAGGGTAGAGTGAGGCGGAATCTCACTCCACAGTTACAGCGGAATGTAGTTCAAAAGTCAAGAAGAGGATTACAACTGTTTCCAAAAGAAAGTAAGGAAAGAAATAATCAAGCTAAACTATAGTGTCTTCTACTTTATAAAGAACATCTTTATAAGTATAAACTTCAGAAATCAAGCACGACCACTTCCACTCCACGGTTGGGCTAATCATGGTACGTAGCATGATCACACAAGGGATCATCACCGAGATCTTCGTAACAGCCAACACTTTGCGTGAAGTATGCTTCTTCAGCTTGCGCTTCCTCATACTGGCCGTCATAATACTCAACACCTGTAGAATAATCTAACAAAAGATATTTGCACAAAAGGGAGTGAGTTCAAAAGAACTCAGCAAGGCAAGTTATTCCACAACAACATAAATAACATGATTGCAAAACATAGCATGATGCAATATGATATGAAACAGACAATGCAAGTATGAATCTAACTCTATGTGTGCTGGTCTCTATAGGCAGACATGCTTTAAGTCATAGCACCATACTTCTTTGGGAAGGTCTCAAATCACACATCATCGGTTGGTAATGAGTCCGGCATCCCTCGTGACATTCCATGGCTGGGGTTTAGGTCACCGCTCTCTCACATCACCGTTTGGTCTAAGTATTGGCACATGTCAAGGTAAAACCCAGCCAAATGCAAGTCATCTACTTAGTTATATCAACTCAGGTCCAGATATGTCCATTCCTCGCCCCGGGTAATCCTTTCCGGTATCCTTTTCATTAGAGTCAGCACAGTCTCGAACTACGGACTCATCAACCCTATTGGTCATCCACAAATAATAGACGAGAAGCTCTCATGTCCTCTCACGGATTGATTACCAGTCTTGAATGCCCATGAGCCCAAGTCTACTATTTGCAACCCTACCATTAAATGGCCTCTCACGAGTAACCACAATGTGATTCATGTCTTCTCACAGATTGGTTACCGCTCTTGAGCGCCCACAAATCCCCATTGCTACCATGGGTCGTTCGGTCTCAATACCCTTCCAAATCAGGTCTGATATAACAGGGTACTCCTAGCCATACACCGCTAGACAAGCCCTAGGTATGACAATCAATAATCTGGGAAAGTGTCAAAGGGCACCATCGGAAATATTCCATACTATTCCCACTGATGTCCAAGGACAAAAATGTCAAAAGGACACTTCCCAATCCCAAATCATACCTATTCAATCACATTCTCAATTTAGTCATAACATACACAACCGATATCTCATCATATAGAAAGATACACATAAACATGATCAATCGCATATGTAAATGACAAGAATAAGTATTCATAATCAAAAGAATACATGAACATGTTACTACTATACTTGGAGTACTTACATCAGCAATATAATAATAAGAAAATATAATTATGGTAGTGAATTTAAGAAATTCCCAAAATAGAAACTAAGATTCACGCAATCTATGTAATTATGGAAACAACTGTCCTTACATTAAATAGCTTCGATGAATATCCAAAGATCAAAGTGAATGGTTCCAAACTTAGCAAATAGACCCTAAACAAGCATAGATACATCATTAGGAAAGAGGCCTAAAAGATCGAAGATTGAACGAATCAAACCGGACGAAGAACACAGCTACTGTCTTGCTTGGTCGATTGGGTGGTAGCTTGGCTCAGTCGAGCAAGCAATCGACCACCTGAACAGTGATGCAGAGAATTCTGATTTTTTATCCGAAACTCATTCTACTAGATCCAAAACACTACGAAACTTGGAGGAAACCTCTAGAAACAATAATCTAACTGTAAAATAGCATAGATTAGACACTAACAATGATCAAAAACACTACTTACTAATTTGGAAACATGACTTTCTAATTTGGTAAAATTCATAGTTTTCGATGAAAACATGCTATGAACTCAAGGGAAAAACTAGAGATGATAGAATCTCATTCTAGTAGAAGGTAATCAGAAGATCGTACATAAAACTATCATTCAAAACAAATCTAACATGCTAGAGAAATCAAATCGAAAGAATGATCATGGCTTCATGAAGAATTCACAAAGATCATGGCTAAGATCAATATGAAGATCATAAAACCTTAAGAATAAAAGTAGATTGTAGAAGAGATGGTTGCAAGGATGCAACATCTTCTTCATAGTCTCAACACAAAGAATAAATCATAGTAAAAGTAGATCAACACAATACAAAAGAGATTACTAACCTTTGATTGAAGAATAAGAGATGAAAGCTTGAAGTCTTTCAAAGTTCTTCACAAACACCAAGGAGAGGCTTTGAGAGAGTCTTCACACGTTTCTGAGGGTTTTAGAAACAAAGGAGGCTAAGAAACACGTACTTCAATTATATAGAGCCCCAACAAACCTAACAGAGGATCTTTGGCAGATTTTGTCCCTGTTGGTCGATTGGTTGGTCGATTGGCCCAATCGACCACCCAGTCGACCAAGCAAGTCAGCAAGGCCAAAACAGGGAATTAAAGGTCCAAATCAAGTCCAAACCCAATGAGCTTCTCTCAACACAACATATGACTTACCTAGTATAGAGAAATGCCTTCAAATCATGTCTAACTATACTTCAAGTCCATCAACTAGACTCATCTTCAACAAGGTGCAATTTCTTTTCCAATTTTGAACAAGCTTCCAAGTATGGAACACCATCATCAACTTCCATGGGTTCTAGGTCAAACACCATGTCTTCCACTGAGATGGCCCATAGTTGGCTTCTTCCTTTACTTCGGGTCTTCGGACCTACAAACAACAGGATTTTCAGGTCAAGGCTAGGGTTGGGTTTCACACTAACCCTATGGTCATCCACATATTATTGGGGCGGAATGCTCTCATGACTCCTCATGACACCCGATCCGCTCCTTGGACGTCCATGAGCCCAACCCTAACATATGCAACCCTACCATTGCATGAACAACAGTGGACCACTGAGTCTCCGCATGGACTGGTTACCGCTGTAGGATGAGACAGAGTCACGTCACCATCGTCACAGGTCATCCGGATTCAATTCCCCTACCAAAAGGATAGTAGTATATGGGGTACCTAACCATGCAATTCTACACTTCCTAGGTATGTCATCCAGCATTCATGATAGTGCTAGAAGCATCAATGAGCATGTGTCCCATACCACAACCCTCTGATATCTCAAGCCAAGATATCCAAATGGGATACCCTTTCCATCACAACTACACTACATCATCCACCATCATACCACAACCAGTTGTTCAATATCATAAATGATAAAGTACATAAAAGAACATCACAAACAGCAAGTATACAATAGTATTATCATGCTTTATACAGTTACAGCAAGGTACATGATTAATAAATAGTAAAGAAAGCAATTGATTCATCATGTACATGTTATTGCATAAAGACAATCACATGTTAGCAATTGATTCATCATGGACATGTTATTGCATAATGTATGTCCTTACCTGTAAATAAGTAAAAGCTTCCTAGAGTGCAAACCAATCACAATTAGAAGACCTTCAGTAAAGTCAAAGAACACCTAAACATAGGGTTACAAGATTATATAAGAGACATGAGTCAAATCGAGTAAAAGCCAAAAGTCACATTGCTACTGTGACCCAGCCGATCGCTTGGGCCGGTCACTTGGCTCAAGCTACCGCCTTGAGCAACCGCCTCAAAAACAGACAGCTTAAATCCGAAACTTAAGCTTTTGATCATCCGATTTCAATCCGGTTTTGGGATGATCTCAATCCGAATTCCAAACTTAACAAGTCTATAACCAAGGAGCAAAACATAATCCTAAAATTAACACAGATCAATCACCCAAATCATCTCCCCTTATTAGATCCATCCTTTATTCGAATGCAGGGATTCGTTTTCGAATAGGATCCTTTCAAAAACATTGAAAAAGGGATACAACCAATCACAATTAGGTTAACCAACATGATGGCGATAGATCCAACACCAAACCCAAGTTGAAAGAAGAGAATGGATGAATGGAGATTCACATAGCTCAACCAGATTCATAGAATAGAGGGGGAATGGTTCCAAATCTCAATCTGCACTCCGCTCACCTTCCAGCACATCTCCACTGCCACCTAACCGTCCAAAATAGCAATCCTGAATATAATAATACATTAATAGGGCGAGGGTTGTTGTTTATAGAGAACATGGGAAAATTAGGGCAATTTCCCGCAAGCAAGACCTGACTGTCGCTTGGGGCGGTTGCTTGGCCCAATTAACCGCCTTAAGCAACCGCCCCCTAATACATTGTTGTACAAGGGTGCTTTGCTCAAGGGGTTGACTCCCAACCTCAACCTAACCCTAATCAACACATGGGGGAATTCTTACCTTCATTCCAGACATCTCCAAACACCTCTTTCCTTCTACTAGAGATCAAACTTCTCAGCAAGGCAGTTTCTTCATCAAGAGAATCTAGATCCATGGGTTCAGGGTATGGATCATGGACTTCTATCTGAACACTCCACAACTTAACCCGGCTTGACCTTCGAGTTATCGGACCTGCAATACGAATAATGGGTTAGAATTACGGGGGTTGTTACAGTCTTACTTGGTTTTTCGGGACCTTCTACTTGTGTCATTACTGTACTCTTGATCCATCTACTAAGTCTGTCAACGTTCGAGTTAGTTCTTCTTCCATAATTTGACAAAGTTCCCAACTTAGTATCATCTCCATCTACTTCCATTGGTTCAAAGTCAAATCCAATGGTTTCAATTTGGATGTCCCCCAGTTGCCTTCTTCTCGCACTTCGGGTTTTCGGACCTACAATATGAATTTAAGGGTTAGGGTTTTGAGGGATTTCACAGAGACAATCTACAAAAATGAGTTTTGACGAACTCAATAAGGCAACAATCCCATATACACATCAACATTGCAAACACAATACGAGTGAAAATGAAAAGGTGATAAGCAACAATATGGATGCATCTAGTAGGTAACCATGCAAATCTTTAATAAGGCATACATGCTTTAAGATATAACACAAGCCCTATCTCTGGGTAGGTCATGTCACTCTAATCCCTCATGGACTGACTACCTCTGTTCGTATCCCGAGCAAGGAAGTATGGTCCTTGTCAATCAACCTTGGTTGGGGATTAGGTCCACACTCTCTCACCACAACCATTGGCATGAGTGTTGGCACATGTCGAGGATTATAACAAAATGCAAGGTCCTACAGTAACACATTACATGTGGTCCAGATACCTCCCCTATGGCACCAACCAGCTCAGTTCAGTATCCTTCTCCACCTAAAAATGAGAATCCTCACGGACGGGTTACCTCTGTTGGACTCCATTCCCTAACCCTATGGTCATCCACATATAATTGGGGTGGATGCTCTCATGTCCCCTCATGACTCCCAAGCCGCCTATTGGGCGCCCATGAGCCCAACCCTAACATATGCAACCCTACCATTGCATGATCAACAGTGGACCACTAAATCTCCTTATGGACTGGCTACCCCTATTGGATGAAATAGAATCATGTCACCGTTATCATGGGTCATTCAGATTCAATACCCCTACCAAAAGGGTAGTAGCATATGAGGGTACCTAACCATATAGTCTAGACCTCCTAGGTATGTAAACCAGCAAGCATGATAGTGCTAGGGGCATCAGACAGTCCCATTCCAGTAAGGATAATCATCAATCATAGCCGGAGCAAACACATCATTCCACATCAAGTAATAAATTAAATCCATCTAACATTATCCATAATATGTCATTATCAAATAAGCATATTTAGCTACTGTTACAACATGTTACAAGGCTACATACATGTTTATAGTGATAGGCAATTCATCATAACATCATGTTAATCATATATGCAATTATAACCTTACCTATCTTAGTGGAAATATCACAGAAAAGCATATTAAATATCTTAGATAACCACTCCAATAGACCTCAGAGATCACTTAGGTTAGGGTTAGAAGTTTCATTAAGGTCTGAGATCCAAATAGAGCAAAAACAACATCAAAACAGCCTCTGGAAATGGGCCGGTTGCTTGAGCCAGTTGCTTAAGCAGGTTGCTTTAGTCGGTTGGTTCAAGCGACCTCTTTAAGCAACCACCCTCTTTTCTGGTAGTTTTCTAAGTTCGAATTCAGATTTTTGATCACCCATCCTTGATCTGTTTTTGGATTGATTTAAGTATAAACTTTGTTCTTAGAACTCTAGAGAGGGCTCCACACATCAGATCACAAAAGAAGAATGATTTGAATCCACATAATCTTCTTCAACAGGAGCAGCCCTTGATTCGGATATGAAAATACATATCCTGGCATGGTCCAATCGAGATCATCGATGGAAAAGGATCTATTCACTCCAACTCACCACTACAAAATTTTAGAGGGAGGAGCTACTCTCTAACAATATAGAATTCAAGTAAAATAAGAGAGTGCTTAACTAACCTCTAAAGATATGAAAGTCAAAGCAAGATCCAAGCCTTCTTTGCTAATCAAGGGTTCTTCACCACCAACCACATGTACACATCCTCAACTCAGTCCACAGCAGCCTCCACAAATATAATAATGCCAAATTAGGTCATGGATGACTATTTATAGGGAGCCAAGGGCAAAACAGGGTTTCAAACACGCAGCCAAACCGATCGGTCGCTTGGGGCTTTTGGTTGGGTCAATCAGCCGCCTTAAGCAACCACCCCCTATTACCTTGGGTGCTTTGCTCTTTCGATTGATCCCTAACACCAATTTAACCTAAACCAACATATGGAGGGGCTCTTACCTTGATCTCTAACATCTTCAAACTTGATTTGTCTCATGTTGGAAATTCATTTGCCTAACCCATCCGAGTTTCCATTGGATCTTCTTTGGGTTCCTAGTAAAGCAGGTTATGCACTAGCATTATCCAGATCCTTGGGCTTTGGGTCTAGATCATGGGCTTCAATCCGAATAACCTACAACTTCTTCCGGCTAGAACTTCGGGTACTCGGACCTACAATACGGATTCCGTATTAGAAATACAGGGTTATTCCAAATGAGATCTAAAAATGGGTTGAACTCTTCAATAAATGGTAAAATTAAGTAGACCTCCCTCCCTTCTACATCCACAATGGATTTTGTTGAAATTGGTTAAGATTTGAGGCATTAGCGAATTAATTGAAGTTAAGAATTGGGGTTATCAAGGGGCTTTTGGGATTTGGGATTAGATCTAGCATCCTTGGCATCAAGAAAAGGTAAATGAATCCCAAACGCTGAAATTACAGCAAGGAATGACATCAATCATGATTATACGCAATATTGAATCGAATTGGTTAATGTAGAATAGGGATGTGATAGAAGGAAATTTGATTGGTTAAATGCCTTAGTACTAGTGAAATGGTAGATTTTTGTAGGGGAAGACCCACTAATGATTAGTAAAGGAAAGCCCCAAATGGATTGAGTTATGTGTAGCAACTAAAAGTGGTCGATAAAGGCGATTGATGCTGCATCAGCTAGCTTATGTTGTTGTCATGGGTGGTAGACCTATAATTAGATCAGATTCAGCTAGAATCTAATAAGAAAAACCACTAATTGTATTCGATCTGATATCTAACGGAAATTTATAAATGGTATTTTAATTCAAATCCAGAACTTTATCGGATATCCGATAATTATCCAATTGGACAAACTATCTGATTATTGATTGTTAATTGTCATTTTTTAAAAAGTAATGTGGGTTAATTAAGGAATAAAATAATAAAATAATAACCAATGTAGGGTTGGTTGAGTGATAAGATCCATACTTTTTTCAGTGGAGAGGTAAAAAAAAAAAGTTAAATAGAAGGAAATAGAAAGTGGGGAGAGAGAAAAATAATTAGGAAAATGTTGTATATGTAAACAGGGGTATATTTGTCATTTGCCTTTCCCTAGGACTAAGTATGTCTTATGTATTTGTTAGAGGGGCAGATTGGTCTTTTCAGCCCTATTATGTGTTTACTATGTATTTTGGGGGTTTAGGGTAATTGTATCATTCTCAAACGATTTACTCTCTCTCTTCTTCATTCTCTCTGGTTCTTGCTTTCTGGTGCGAGTGGTGTTTCGGTTGTGCCCTAGTTCTTCATCTTCTTCTTGGGTGATGCTCTCATGGAGGTTGAATAGCATCTACTATTGTTGCGTTGAAGGCACTGGTGCTGTGGTGTTCTTGGCTGAGCGCAGGAAGGGAGAATAAGCTTCAGTTGTCTACGGTTTCAGGTGTAGTCATTCCTTAGTCTTATTGTTTTCTCTCTTGGTCCATTTATAGAGTTTTTACCTCAAGATCTTAGGGCTGTAACCTTGCTTTTGCTATTGGATTGTTGCATGGCTTGATGAGTTCACTGCTCATCCTTGGATGTAGGTCATTCGACCGAACCAAGTATATCTAGTGTATTGTATAGTTCTTTCTTTCTTGTGTATATTTCCGCTACAATTAGGTGCTATTTCGTAACAGAAAATAAATAAAATCTTATAGAAAATCTATGGAAAAAATAGAAAATTATAATCTCTGAATACTTGTGGGCCCTATATATTTTTCAATTACAATTAAAGTAAAATAAAATAAAAATCCTAATTAATCTTCGTAGATAAAAATTGGCTTATTTATTTCTAAGAGGGGAGTGAGCCCTCACTGACCTGAGCGATTTTGATCACCTAACAGGCAATATTCTAGGAATTGACCCATAATCGCATATTTAGCACATCATGCTCAAAATCAGGCCTTATTCGCACTTGAAAATTTGAATGGATCTATTGAAGTGTAAAATTGTATGTTTAATACCCAAAATTTCAAATATTTGTTCAAATCCTAAAATCTACAAAAACAACATAAAACCCAAAATAGCTCCACTCAAAATGTGTAAAATGCACGCTTATGCCCTAAGATTTCACACATAATTTACATAAATGTGCCCATCAGGTTTAATTTTGTAAATTTGTAAAATATTAAATTCTTGAATGTAAAAAAAAATGTCATATTTTACATACCTACCCTCACCTTTTGATTTTATATAGTTCGATTTCTTTTTTGTACGTGGCATAACCTGGATTGTTAGTTGCATGTTGCAACCACTGCAACAAATGAAAATGCCTTGGGGCTAGGGGTGAAGGCTCACTTTATATTATTTAACTCCCTCATCCATAATATGTAAAAAAGGTTTATCTTTGTATATAATGTGGCTTAATTAAGGAAGAAAAAATTAAAATAAGAAAGTAAAAGAAATATAAAGTAGGGAGAGAGAAAAATAATTAGGAAAATAAATAAAATATTCTAACAAATATTTGGAAAAAAAATAAAAATCCTAATATTTGACTACTTGTGGGGCCCTATACATTTTTCAATTATGATTAAAGTAAAGTAAAATAAAAATCCTAACCTAATCTCAACCGTAGAACAAAATTGACTTCTTTATTTATAAGATATTCTTAGAGTTGGCCCATAATACATCTTTAACCCATCATGCTCTAAATCAGGCTGTTTTCACACTTGAAAATTTGAATAGATCTCTTGATGTGTAAAATTACATTTTTCATACTCAAAACTCCAAATATTTGTTCAAATTCTAAATTATGTAAAAACAACATAAAATCCAGGTAGCTTTGCTTTAGGTGTATAAAATGCATGTTTTATGCCTTAAGTTTTCACACATAAATATGCTCATCATTTTTCATTTTATAAATTTGTAAACATTAAATTCTTGAATGTAAAAATAAAATGTCATATTTACATACCCCCCACCCCGCCTTTTGATTTTACATGTCTGATTTCTTTTTGTGTATGAGGCATAATCTGGATTGTTGGTTGCATGTCGCAACCACTACAACAAATAGAAATCCCTTAAGGCCAGGGGCGAAGGCTCACTTTATATTATCTATTACCCTCATCCGCAATATGTCACATTATGGTTGGATGATATATGTTTATATGTCACATTAAAGGGTTGATGATAATTTAGAAGATAAATTTTTTTTTTTTTTTGGATAAACTTTATTATTATTATTATTGTAATTTAATCTCAATCCTTTGATGTGGTGTATGGACAAGTATTACTCATTCATATTCATCCATTTCCTTGTAGTAATGGATTAGATAAAAATTTCATGTAAAAAGCGGCTAACTTTTTTTTTTAATTTTTTTTAATAGTTTTTTACACGAGCCCCCTCCATTTCAATTGAAAACTCGACGCACTCCCCTAAAAATTGAAACCTACAAAACCCCATCCACATTTAACACCGTCAAGTTTCATTTGCTTTAAAATTATTTTTACAATTTTACCCTCACTTGACATCCTAAATAATAATTGTAAAAACTTTTTTACATAAGCCCCCTTTCATTTCCATTGAAAACATGATGCACCCCCTCCAAAAGAAAAACCTTACAAGGTACATTCACACTTCACACCATTAGTACACGGTTAACTGCTTAAAGTCAAATTAATTTGTTAATATGACTACATTGGCCATAGAGTGATAAAATGATCATGCAATAGTTTTTTTAATTTGAGGAAAATTTCGGTCATATAATCTGGGGTAATATGGTGAAAAAAAAAATAATGTTTAGGATTTTAGGATGAATATTAAAAATATTATTTATGATTTTGTATAAATTTATTAAGTGTGGGTAAAATGACAAAATCATATACACGGTTAAAAGAAAACAGACGGTGTAAAGTGTAGAGGAGGCTTTGTAAGATTTTGATTTTGGGGAGGTGTTGAGTGGTTCCAATCAAAATAGTGGGGCCTCATATAAAAACTTTTGAGCAAATTGCACAACACCTCAAAATGGAAGCCTTAAAGCATTGACACACCACTTTATGTTAATGAAGCACAGACCCCAAAATTGGATTTTCATTGGATATATTAATCAAATTTGTCACTAAAAACCTTTCAAACACTGTTTATTATAGGGATGTTTTTAAAAATGAACAGTGATTTAACTGTTTTTAGTGATAAATTAAACAAATAGATCCAATAAAAATCCAATTTTTGGGATCTCTGTGCTTTTTAAACATAAAGTTGGGTGTCAGTGCTTTAAAGTCTCTATTTTGGGGTCTTAATGCAATTATGCTCAAAATTTTTAGGATTTTAAATAAAAATTTATTCAAATGAGGGTAAAATTGTCAAATTGAAATTAAAACTAAAGAAAACCTAATAGTGTCAAATGTGGAGGGGGTTTTGTAAGATTTCAATTTTAAGGGGGTGTACTGAGTTTTCAATGGAAATTGAGGGGTTCATGTAAAATATTTTTATTTAGGATGTCAAATAAATTTATAAATGAGGGTAAAGTTGTAAAAATAATTTGGAAGCAAAAGGAAACTTGACTGTGTTACATTTGGAGGGGCTTTGTAAGGTTTCAATTTTGAGGCCCGAGTTTGCAATTGAAATGGAGGGGCTGATGTAAAAAACTTTTTTTTTTTTTTTTGCATCACCCGGAGCCTGAGCCGAATCGACCCGGAATCCTAACCCGAATTGCATTCGCCTTCCATGTCTGAAAACAAGTTCCATCTTCCCATTTACTGACTCGCAGGAAAGCTTTCTTATTTAAAATTTAGGCTTTTTCGGTACCGTTTGTTGGCCCTGAGATATCAGCAAGGTAGTGGGAGAATCACCAGTTTTCTGTAATTCTTATGTGAAGATGCACAGTTTGAAGCATAAAGTGGGTGAAACCTTGGTTATGGTTAAGAAGAGTAGATGGTATTTTATGCTTAAACCTTCAAAGTGGTCGTCTTCAATCGTTTTCTCTCCAGAAAAGTCACTATCTGATGTGGGTTTTAGTAGTTGTTCATCCACGGCCACGGGAAAGAAGGCGGTTGACATGGGAATAGCTGACTCGTTGAAAAAGGTATGGCGCTTCCTGATTGCAGCCATTTCTGTTCAATTACTTCATCGTTTTGTTTTGTCCGGTTGATTGTTAGTGAGTTTCCGTTCACATATTTACTTTAGTTTCAAGTAGAAGCAACTAGCAAGGTGCGACATTGCTACATTGAATTTTTTTTACATTTTTTTAAGGCGGGGGACAAGAACCCTCCCCCAAATTGACCTCCCAATCTGCAGAGAATAATGACTAATTTGTATATACCTGCACTGCTGTTTCACAGATGATGCTCTGGCAGATTTTTCGTTTGTTTTATTTATTGTAAGTTGTTGAATTGCTTGCAATAGATGTATACTACCTTCTTACTTGTACAGTTGTACCCATATTTCTTCTCTTTTGCTAATGGATACACAAAGAAAAGTTACGGTTACATAACTGGGAAAAATTAGGAAAGAAATTTAGAGTGTATCATTTCTTATAAAATTTCCTCCTCTTAAGAATGAATTCTTATTGCCACACCATTTTATTATTTTAATAATTGTGTGCCAGGAATAGAAGTAGAAGATTGAACCAGTTCATAGTTCAGACCAAAGGACACAATAAACAAGTAGGTGGTCAACTGGGTTTCCTTATTCAGAGCAGAAATCTTTCTCAACATTACAAATTTTGAATGGGATAGACTTAGTCAGCATTTATGGCATTGCTATACTTCCAAAACTCTGATTATCTGCTGGAATTCACTTGGCTTTCAGAGAAAACCTTATGTTAGATGTGAGATTGAGTTGCCTTTTTCTTTTCTTTTTTGGTTCTCAATAATTTTGGTTGGTACCCTTGCAATCTTTGCATGCTGGGTTTGGGCTTGATCTGCTTTAGTAGAGAAATTAAAGTATGAGCCTTTTTATGGTCATCAAACTGATGAAATGAAGGACTAACACATTGCCCTTCTTGGAGTTAGTAATAAGGAGGGTGAGGTTTAATGCGCACAAATGAGGGTTGGAACAGGACACAGGTTTGTGTGTGAATGAGTTTGAGGGAGAATGTTTTTGGTCTGCAGTGTCACAATAAGAAATCATATGAGGTTCTTTTAATCAAATGGAAAAAATTGCCATGAGGCTCTATGTATTTCTTGGGTGTAAATGGGTTACTAAAATTTGCTTCAGGATCTGCATTTCTATCCATTTAGGGGAATCCAAATATCTGTCCAATAACTAATTGGATGCAGATATGGTAAGATGTAGATATGGTAATACTCCTTGGGAGAGATTATCATCCAACCGATTAATTATCCGATTAAGTTACCTTGTTGGATTTGTTTTCCTATGATATTGTGATTATTTTTGTGGATTTTTCTATTAGGATATATATATACATTAATTTTTATATTTTTCAGAAGGTTTAAAGTTCGCTGGATCGAACTATGCAACCTATACTATGATGCAAAATATGCTTAATGCTCTCAGAGTATTTTAACCAGTATTTTAACCAGTATATCTGAAATAAACAGACGCAAAACACAAGGCCTACAGGGCTCCCGCATACTCACATCGAGCCAACCGAGACTTATGGCCAAGCCCGCTCTGGAAGTTGCACTGCAAAGCAGAAATGCTTTCTGCATTTCCTTTTGGGCCAAGGAATGCATTTCTGTTTACTCTCAACCAGATTTCAACTCTTTTTGAGACCTACATGGTTGGATGCAATACTAAAATGATATGCAGCATCATGTGAGAATTTAAAATTTTCGAGGAGTAACCTAACCAAATCAATGGTCTTTGTCTCTTTAGGTCAAGAGAGGCTTGAATTAACAGACTCATCTGGCACCTCTGCAACCTTGCCAACACAACGGGACTTACACTTACTGCCCTTCACGGCTCTGCTGAGGCCTTTACCCAGTCCTTGACTGTTATAGCCTATTCCCCTGACTTTATCAGATAGGGTCCTTTAACTCTACTCATTCTTTAAGATTTAAACAGACTTTCAAACCGTCAGGCACCTCACCGACTATTCCACGGGGTTATAAACAGCCATCTGAACTTCTAAATAATTCTTAGGATTATTTAACATCAGCTTTCGTAACAGTTTTTCACCAATTCTAGACAGCACTCTGGAGTTGGGTCTCTTCCAACCTGTACTCAACTGCGCATACATCTAGTTTCGGTTATTACTGAAACTACTCATCTGGGATTATTAATGGAATATGCATATGTTCCTACATGTATGCAGTAGTGGCCGTCACCAAGAACAGAGGCACTACTGTAGGCATGTTCCACGATTATCCACCTCGAATATGCATGCAGATGACATGAAATACATAATTACTTCACTACTACAAGCCCATATCTTAAACGAATAAAGGAAAGAGACTTACAGAAGAAGACTCAGTCTTCCTACGCTTGGACCTTCTCAATATTAGTGCAATATTGAAGAAACTTTCATTACAAACATAAGCTTATTTCTTTACAGAGCTTCTTTCCTTACAAACTTCTTATTTCTTCTCCCTTACCCCTTAAATAAAATCATCATTCCTTATATAGGGAACGGAATCCAAACCTTATAGAAAACAGCTTAATAAAAGATAAAAGCAAAAAGGAAATCTTATCCTGGACGAATGATTCGTCCATACAGATATCTTATCTTTTTTCTACATTGTGTGACGTCAGCAGTATCTTTGCGTTAGCATTGCGTCAGCAACATCTTTTAGACAATAATTGTCCCAATTTCGAATCCATCTGAGGGGAGCTCAATGACTTCCCTTATGGTATTGTTAAACCTGATAGGTTCATCTTCCACTATATCCATAATACGGGCACGAGCTATTCTCTTTGACCTTGTAGACATTCTATCTTCATGGTGTTTCTTATATTTTTTGAGGAAACAACTGACCTTCTTATGTTTCTTGAACTTTCGTCCAATTATCTGACCATATCTATTTACCCATCTTGGTAAGAACAAATCTCCAAATTCTGGGGAAATAAACATTCTTCGGGATCTTCTGGTGTATCTATCTCTTCTGGTGAATCTTCTACGAGTCATCTGATCTGGATGAACTGGGTCCACCATCTTCCGTTGCCACGAGTTCTTTAAGCTTCACCATCATCTCATCAACTGCTCTGACATATTGTTGAATGGGTGATTCAAGAACTTCAACAATCTGTTTGTCTGAAGAGGATTTATCTTTAGAGGCTTCATTTGTCTTTTTCTCATGTTTGTTGACGAATGAAGTAAAGATCTCAAATTCATTTATGCCTAAGAGATCTTTGGAACGAAGTAAATGGGCTGTTAAATCTTCATTTTCACTCTCAAGCTTGCGATTTGCAAGCCTTAAGCTATTAACTTCTTCAACAAGGCGTAATGCAGACACCCTGTTCATCTCACATTGTTCAGTGAGATCTTGGATTTCCATCTTTGTGATAGAACACTCATCACATGCCATAAGTGCTCCTTTGAAATCTTTCTGATCGACTTTCTCGATCTTTGGATCTTTATAGAAATTGATACCAAGAGTTTTCCTGGCATCTTTCAAAGCTTCAGAAAGATCAACATAGCCTTTGTACAAAGGCTTGTCAAAAATTTTGATACAAGTAGTGACATCTGACCATTGTGTATAAATTCCAGGAAGTTTTCCCTTAAACACAACATAATATCTGTAACTTGATTTTGACTTGGAGTAAGCCATATTCATCTGGTAGTTTAAGCAATTCATGACTGAACTGAAATAGTCACGTTTGCTTTTATCTGTTGAATCATGGATACTCTGGTGATGAGAAATCCATAAATTATCTAAGATTGTTTTATCTTCTTCTTCAACTTCAAGCAAAGCCTTGAACTGAAATCTTTCATCTATGGTATAGAGGTATCTCTGACCATACATAATCTTTTTGGGTATGTGTTTCTTTTTCAAGTTAGCATTTCCCTTATGTGGGACTTTATCTTTGCTGCTTTGGGAATTAACCACTGAAGCAATAATCTCTTCAATAGAAGTATCTTTCGACTAGGATTCAGCCGTATCTTTGAGATTTTTGGACTGAGAATCAGCCATATCTAATTCTGCAAAATCATTTTCCAAATAAGGATCTAGATAATCCATCTGCAAGGAAGTTATCTTTACCATTAATATGTTCAAAAATAATATCAAAACCTTTGTTAATAATGGTATCTCTAAAAATCAACCATCTTCTTTGGGAAATCTTTTTTTCATTTAAATTTTTATAGAACTTGACTATAGCTTGGCAGTCAGTTCTAACAAGAATCTTTTTGTTTTGAAGAAAAAGTTCAAAGGCTTCTAATCCTTTGATAACAGATTCAACTTCAAAATCTATTGCTGCTAAATTTTTGTTCTAGTGTAAACGAGAAGTATATCTGCAAACTTCTTCACTGGACTTAGGCGAGTACTTATTTGGTCTGATTTTGAGTATAGCTCCCCATCCTTCTTGTGAACCATCTGCTTCAACAATGTGATAATAATTATCTTTCGGATATCTCATGGGTTTGATAGTAGAGATCAATTGTTTAATTCTTTGAACTAACTTAATATCTTGCTGATTAAATCTTTTTTCAGCTTTCGGGGAAGTCTTGGCATAGAGAGGGCCTAAGATTTTTCCCAATTCTTTTATAAAATTTCTAGCCTGATTGACTAGACCAACAAAAGATTTAATCTGGGTTGTTCCTTCAAGAATATCTGGGAATTCCAAGATTTTTCTCGAAATATGATCTTGTAAGGATATCAGATCTTTTCCTAAGACAAGTCCTAAAAAATTAATCTGTTCTTTAGCTATTTCTAATTTCTTTTTAGAGACAACTAATCCATGTTTAGCAAATAATTCAAAGGCTGTGAGCAAATGCTCAACATGCTGTTTCTCATTTTTACTAAAGACTAGGATGTCATCTATAAATTCTCTATAGTCTAAAAATATCTGATCCATTCTGTGCTGGAATACAGAAGGAGCATTCTTTAGTCCAAAGGGCATTACATTCCATTCGTAATGTCCTCTGCTTGTTGTGAAAGTAGTCCATGGAATCGAATCTTTGTGGACCTTTATCTGGTGGAATCCAGATTTAAGATCGAACTTGCTGAATATCTTTGCTCTGTCTATTAGCGAGACAAGGAAATCTCTTCTGAGGATGTTGTATGCTTCATCCTCAGTATTGTCATTCAATCTTTTGTAGTTTATCACCATTCTACTTTTTCCTCTCTTCTTTTCTGACTCTTTAATTACTATAAAAGCAGCTAATCTGTGAGGGCTGTTAGAATCTTGTACTAATCCAAGTTCTTTAAGCTCCTTAAGGTGCATATCAAATTCTTCATCATCTTTAGAATTGTACTTAGGGTTTCCTGTAACAATTCTCATATCTTGGTTCTTAATTTTTAACTCAATTATTGGCTTATCTATATGCCAGTATTCTAATGGGTTCTTATCTTGTATAATTTTTTATGTTTCTAATTTTTCTAAAACTTTCTATATCGTGAGTTCATGGAAATTAGATTCAAATCTTCTAATATCCAGGTAGTCTTGGTCTATCTCATAACAAGAATCAAACTCATATTCTTCCTCAAGTAATTCTTGTTCTATTCTAAATTCGAAATTTTCATCTTCCTCGATATCTGAAGCAACTTTACAAGAACCAGGGATTTTGCATTTACAGTTGGGATGTAAAGGGACAGGTTTAGGTTTTACCTTATCCACCACGGTTCGTTCGCAACTCTGAGGGTCTGAATAAGGCAAAGTAGGAATCATACCACTCTGCCTATTTATCTGAACATAGTGCTTGTTAATTTGGAGAGCACCATGAAAACTTAAGATAAAATTAAGGCCAATTAAGAGGTTGTCCCATGGAGTTGGTCTTGGACAGACTTGGCCCATCTGAAACCATTGGCTTTGTCCGCAATTAGTTTTGAAACTAATCAACGGGTTTTTCAACATCTTATCTGTGGTATGGGGTATGCCATCTATTCCTCTACTAATAATAGGAGGAATATCTACTAGAATTGAGGTTCATTAAACCATCTAGGGTTCAGTGTACTTACTGTATGATGCGTCCAAAATCTGCTCAGCCCTTGGATCTCCACGTGATGTCCTGCAAAACGAAAGCGTCAGATGTGGCCCGACCGCTGGGGTCGGGAGTCCACCTCCGAAGGCTAAGTCAGTTGATGAACTTAATCACAAACGACTCTGCTAGAAGCACGAGCTAATGAATGAAGAAACGGGAAAGGTGATCTAGATAGCAGGACGCTGATAGTTTGGATCTATCAGTATGTATCTGAACCTGAGTCTCAGATAGTATTCTTTTTGATCGATTGATCCCTCCCTCACCTTGTATGGTAGTGAGGTTTATATAGAGTGTACCTTCGAATCTCCTTCGTTGGATGCACTCGAGCCTTCTTCGGGTAGTCGTTGGATCTTATCAATAAGATCCGTTGAGCGATAGACTTCTACTAGTTTGGGCTAGTAGAGGACTCCTGAGATAACCGTTAGGTTATGCGATAGTTATCCCTTTGATGATGATTATTCGCAGCCGTCAGTTTGAGTCTGCTGTCATCAGGGTGATTACCCTAATCCATAAGTAAGATTAGGGCACGCTTGCAGCAGAATAATCTTTCTTCTTCAGCAAGCCATCTTCCGGCTCCGGTTCGCTCGGGAGCGATTCGGTTTTCTCCGTCTCGACCGGGGTCGAGGGTTGGACCAGGTATGAACCCGGTCAGATCATAAACTCTCCATATCACGAGCCCCCCAGACCAAGCGTTCGGTCGATCCCGAGGGCTTGGTTTTTAATCGGGTTCGATCGTCGGGTGATGATCTCTGCGTGCTTCATTAAATGTCATATCACATTTAATGCGGTGGTCACTTTTCCTCGAGCGTTGTGAGTGTAAGGCCACGTATCTTCGTTGCAGTTGATCTGTCGTGGCTCACGTCATCCAAGCGACGGTTTCCGAACGCCTATTTCGGATTCGTGAGTTCAAACTTTCAAAACGTCTTTGAATCTTGATCGTTGATTTTGAATCAATCTCGATCGTTCAGATTCCCGAACACTCGTGCGGGAGTTTTAAAAGCGGTTCATTGTCTTCGTAGGTTTCATTCTTCCTGTCTGGAATTTGAACCTTTGTTGTCTGCTTCGCGCCTTCCTCGCTCTCAAGCTTCCGTCTCATTGAATCGGTAAGTTTACTTGGTCTTTTCTTTTTGTAGTTTACTTGTAACGAGTAATGGCGGACGATAGGGCTTCTTTAGTACTCCATGTTGGTGATAGCGATGATGCTTTTGCTTCTCCTACTCCCGAACAGTCGGATAGTGATAACAAAACCCTAATCGTCCTCCGCGCGGAGTTCGCTGAAGTTTCTCAAAAAGGTTTTGAAAGAAAAACCGAAACTTCTCCTGTCCTTCTCGAGTCTGGATCTTCCAAGATTGTCGAGTCTTCTAGGCAGCCTCAAACCTCCGGGTCCAATGGTGGGCCTGGCTCTGTTCCTTCCATTTATAATGGAGAAACCCTTCTTTCAACTTGTCCAAGATTTTGACCTTCCTTCCTCATATCGGGTTAGGGCTCCCCACCCCGATGAGAGGGTTGATTCATCCCTTTCGGGTGAATTTTCTCTGTACATAGATGCCTTTGGAAAGCGGGGTTCGCTTTCCCTTTTTTAATCCTTTATTCTCCGCAGTTTTGAATCACTGGAACATTTGTCCCGGAATGCTCCTCCCCAATAGCTGGCGTCTCATCGTCGGCTTCTTGGGTTTGTGTTTTGAGCTTGGCATTATGCCATCTCTTTCTCTCTTTGTACATTTTCATGTTCTTTCTATCTCCCATCCTCCCGAATGGGTCTTTCTTTCCAAACGCAATAAGGCTGAACTTGATTGGAGGGGCAGCATCCTTGTCAAAGGAACTTGCCCTTCTAATCACAAAAGATGGCGCGAACGATACTTTTTGTCGTCGAGCGCCTCCATCGGATCTTAACTTCCCGACCACTCGAAGGAGGTTTACTTCTTCGTCGAAAGTAACCGGGGCCTTCCCTTATCCAAAGAAGACGAGGCGGCCATCAGGAAGATCAAATCCATTCCGTGGTATCAAGAGATACATGGATATGAAATGGAGTATAACTCCATCCTTCAGTACTGGGGCTTGGCTCATTGTGAGCTTCTAACCATCATCCTTTGATTTGGTGAAGTGATATGTCTTGAATTCGATTCTTGTCCTTCTTCTTTGCGTGCCTCCCCGAACGAACCACAAGCTGCGGGTGAAGGCCGCTAGGGCCGTTGTGACAGCCGAGCAACGATCGCCCGGGGTCTTGGACTGCAGACCAAGAGGCTTCTCTTCCCTCTCCCGACCCCTCTTACGGGGGTATCGGGAATATCGGGCTGTAGGCGATGCTTCGGGTAAAGGGAAGAAACCAATGGTGGAGAGAGCTAACGTCTCCTCCTTCGTCCGAACCAAGAGGAGGCATGACACAATTGATGCTCCCTCCAACAAAAAATCCAAAGCTCCGACGGATGGTGAGGAAGTCTTCATCCCCCATTGGACCCCGAAGATGACCGACGGGGTCACTCGGGATCTCGAGAAAGGCTGCGAGTGGAGCTCCCTCGGTCTTGCTCCTTCGATCGCCGGGAGTTTGAAGCCCTGGATGACACCTCCCTTGTTAGTCAATCTACAAGGTACCGGTCTTCTTGCTTACTTATGTTTTCATAATTTCTTATGACTTCTTCGATATCTTCCGTCTTCGCGGGAATGCTTGTGTTGAGCTTTTATCAACACATGGAAGCATTGAGCCGGGTTGGTCGCACCAGCTCCTTGCTTGCAAAATTGTGAAGAGAAATTGGCCAAGGCCAATTCCGAAATAGACCAGTGACTGCAGCTACTGTGGAGCTGCAGAAAAAGCATGAGGAAGAAGTGATCTCCCTCGAGGAAGCTCTTGAAGCTTCGAAAATTCGTGTCTCTGCTGCCGAGCGCGAGGCCGGGAAGCAAAAGGCGGCTGCCACGTTGTTTGGTGACAGCCTTGAAATCAAAAGTAGGGAGCTCGAAGAACATCTGAAGTTGGCAATCCCTAGCAAGCCCGAGCATATAAAGCCGGACCTTCGGAAGGAGTGCATTCGGAAATACCCGAGCACAGCGTACCTTTCTCCGAATTGCTAGGTTTCTACAACATTCGGGCTTATCGCATGGGGCGGAACGACGTTTGGGAGCAGATCCTTGGAACGATCCTTGACTTCGACACTTGCTCCTTTTCGTGAGGTATGCCACCCGGAGGTCTTCGGGAAAGTTGGTATGGATCTTCCATACCGGGCTCGGGGAGAAGATGATCCTTTTCCAGGTGACCCTCAATATGAGGCATATCTGAATGACGAGCCGGCACTTCCGGAGGAGAAATCACAAGCCGAGTCTCAAGTTGTTGCTGTAGAGGATTCAGCCGATGCTACTCTTGAGGAAGGCTCTTCTCATGGTCCTGAGAAAAGTCATCCCGACTAGGGTCCCTCGGGCAACAATGAAGAAAAGGCTTAGGGAGTTGTTCTTTTGTAAAGATGTACCCTCAATTTAATGAATAGACATTTCTTTATTCATGTTGGCCTCAAAATTTCCCCGTCTCCTGCCGAAGTATTGCCTTGAATATCAAAGTATTAATGATAAAACTTATCACTTAACTTTTCATTCCTCGCTTGAATAATGATCTTATAGAAATATTGTGAAGATGCATTTCGGGAAGATGCGTTAATCTTCCCCACTACTTCATTTATTGCAAAGTCCGCACGTTTCCCTTCTGCGAAGTTCAAACGTTTTCCTACTTTTGTGTACCATTCATTGTTTCCAATGAATCGGAAATACATCCATTATTTTAATGGCGGTCGCGACGATTGGAGGTTTCTCTGCATCGGTGTGCTCGCTTCCACATGTTTCCATATGGCATCCCTTCGACCGTTGATCTTGCTTTTTGCGGATTTCGAAGCGTCGTTTCGATCTGGGTCGTCGGTTGTCCTTAGCCTTCAACCGTCGTCTTATACCTTAGGCTATTTAAAGCCTTCGTGGGTACTCTCCATCTATCCTGACTTCTGCAAGATAGATTTGCTAAAGTGCCAAAGAAACCTTTCGTTCTTCGGCCTGCCTCCGTATTCCTCGTACTCCAATGACACTCTATCCATTTACGAACAAGTGAGTTTTTTGATTTCTCATCTCTTTCCCCTCTTCCCCCGAAGTAAACTGCACGAGTAGTTATACTTGGGGTTTAGTTTGTTGGTGCATCGAAGCTTTAGAAAACTAGGGTTTCCCCATTGTTCTTTGTCGTTTATTTACTGTACTGATACGGCTGTTTTTTTTGTTGTTTTGCATAGTGGCTCCCAAGATCAACCCGAACTTTATCAGAGCAAAATCTCGTAAGAATAGCGTTCCGTCGGTGGTGGTTGGGGCCAGTGCGGTGGTTTCAGCTAGTGAATCCTCCAAGCGTAAAGGCGGCTAGCTGGCGGTGAATCTTCAAGTCGATTCTCCGCAGCTTCGTTGATGCCGTCCCTACGCCTCCTTTGCCCGAAGTGATCGCTCGTCTTTCCCGGGAAGATCTTGATCACTCCGTTGCCGATGGTGCTGCCGGCACTCCTGGCTGGTGAGCTTTGTTGGTGGACCCCCGAAGAAGACTCTTTGGGCATCCGAGGCAAGCTGTGTTGGCGTCGATGAAGGTGTGGTCCCGGCGGGTGCTGCTCCTATTTCTAACTCCGGTGCTTGTTTGGCATCCTCCTCCTCTCCTTCGAGTTGGAGGATTTTGCCACCAGGAAGCGCCGTCGGGTGACAAGTGATGAAGCTCGGCCTTTGCTTGGTGTAGTTCATCCTTCTCATCCTTCGCTTTGAATTAGTGTCAAACGAGTTTGACAAAGCATTGGAATGGTGTCTTGCTTTGTTCGAATGACTTCTAAGAGCGCGGGTCTTTCCAAACTTCCGGATGAAGTCTTTACGAAGTCACTTGGTGATGTAAGTCTTTCTTCATTATCCTCCGATTTTGAAAAATTACTTTTCTGCTCCTCGCTAACTTGAAAGTTGTTTGCGGGAGTCTTCTTGAGTAACTTCCACAACCAAGTGGAAGCGGGTTACTAGACTCGATGGGTTGAGCAATGAAGTTTCTAGGCTTCGGGAAATCTCTGAAGCTAAAGATGTTGAGATTGCTCGCCTTCGGAATCTAGCTTGGGAGGTGGTAGGAGAAAAGAATTCGATGATTGGTCGTCTTCGGTCGGACTTGGATGATGCCAAGGAGAAGATCCGGCGACTGGAGCGGACGGTTGGAAAGTCGGGAGCTAAAGGATCCGAAACATTACCCGAAAGGCAAGCTGTCGTTCCTTTGCCCGAATCCCTTCCAACGATGTTCGCAGAGCCTGCGTTTTCAAGTATTTACACGGTAAGCCTTTTGTTGATATGCTGAATGCTTATAACTTGCAGGCGTCCGGGATGGTGAGAACGAAGTATGGGAATCAATATTAAGGAAAGATCCTCATTTTGATACGACTCCCTACGGTCTTGTTTGCCATCCTGAAGTATTTACCGACACTGGGTATTCCTCCTCCCGATTGGACCAAGGATAAGATTGATCCTCCACCTTCCGATCCGGATATTATGCAATATCCGGAAGATTCTCCTGTTTATTCTCCGTTGGAAGAAGTCAATTATGACGAGCTTGTACCGAATGCGAGTTTGGTCGAGGACCATTCTTCTCCTGGACAAGCTGGACAAAGAGTATGAAATTGCGGAGGATTTTCTGAATATCGAAATATTTTTGTAATCCTCATTTCTTCTCTTCTTTTCCTTGACTCCCCACCAATGGTTGACTCATATGTTTGTTCTAGCAAAGTCGCGTCGATCTTGTATAACTTGTTAATCAGTCACTGTAATGACTTTCTTCTTTGATCAAAGATTGTATCCAGCTCTTGTAATTATTTTGATCTTTGGCCTCTTTGGATCTTACGAAGAAATAAGAAATTACTTTATCTTTGAACTTTGCTAGCCACTTGAATCGCCGTTGCATTGGTCATAGGTCTTAGTTATGCAGAAACAATGCCTTTACTTAAGGATTTCCGGAGAAATACAATAAGTCGACGAGGGAACTCACTCACTCGGGTTTTAAACCGATGCCTTATACTTAAGGATTTCCGGAGAAATACAATAAGTCTGAGAAGGAACTCACTCGGGTTTTAAACCGATGCCTTATACTTAAGGATAATTCAAAAATTCAATAAGTCTCGAAGGAACTCACTCGGGTATCAAACCGACACCTTGCAAAAGGAACTCACTCGGATTTTCATCCGATGCCCCGACTTAAGAAAGTTCGAAAAATTTTCCATAAGCGTTGAAGTGTTGAAGGACCCACACAAATTTTCATCCGATGCCTTATAGTTGGATCTTGTTCTTGAATGTGGTGTATGATGCCCCCCAATCAAAAGATTGTTTGTTGAAAGCCAAAAATTGCATTGATTGAGTTGAAAATGATTACATCACGAACAAAATCAAAATCATCCTCAAGGATAAAACTTTTTGAGATGCCTAGCATTCCACGAACGATCCAACTCTTTACGGGAATCTATGTTCTTCACTGTAAGCTCTGAACCGACCGGTTTCACAACCATATAGGGTCCTTCCCGGGAAGGGTCCAACTTTCTTTGGTGACGCGGGTCGGAAGCTAGGGTGTTTCTCAACACCAAATCTCCGGCTAAGTACCGACGATTCTTCACTCGAGTATTATAATGAGACGCTATCCTTCTTTGATAATGTTGAGTTCGTGCTATTGCCTTTGCCCGAACTTCGTCCAACAAATCAAGACTATCAAGCGAGTCCTTGTTCATTTGCTTTTTCCTCGAACTCACGATCCCGTAACGTCCCGCCATTATCTCCACAGTGCCAATGCTTCGGATCCATATGCCAACCTTTGAATGGAGTTTCTCCTGTAGGTGTTCGAACCGTAGTTCTATAAGCCCACAATACATTATGTAGTTCTTCGACCCAAGAAGCTTTGTCGGCTTCGAGTCTTCTCTTTATTCCTTCCGAGTGGCGTTCGGTTAGTAACCTCTACCTGGCCATTGCTTTGGGGGTATGCCACTGAGGACATACGATGCTTGATCATATATGTTCCACGAATTGCTCAAATTGTGGACGATCGAACCGAGAGTACCATGGTCGGTGACAATTATCTTTGGAATCCCAAAGCGATATATGATTGATTCAAGCACAAATTTCTCCACTTTTTTCTCGATGATTGTCGCCGATGCAGCTTCTACCCATTTTGTGAAGTAATCAATTGCTACTATCGGATATTCCCGTCCGCTTTGATGCCTTGGTGAATTTGCCCATGATATCAATTCCCCACATTGCAAAGGGAATGGGATTTAGAATTGAAGTCATAATTTCCGCCGGGCGCTTAGATCTTGTAGCATGAATTTGTCGAGTTACTACATCGACGAACGTAGTCCATAGCGACCTCTTGGATCTTAGGCCAATATAACCCAAGTCTTAGAATTTTGTGGGCCGGGGCTCTGCCACCCATGTGAGCGCCACAAATTCCTTCATGAACCTCGACCAAAGCTGATTTTGCTCCTTCGGGGCCTATACATCTCATAAGGGGTCCAGCATAAGATCTTTTGTATAGTCTCCCATTCGGAATGACAAATCTAGCTGATCGAATCTTGATCAACCTTGCCTCTCTTGGATCCTCGGGTAACTTGTCATTTCTTAGATACTCGATTATTGGATCCATCTAGCAACGTTCTGCTTCAATATAAGAAATTTCTTTCTTATGATAACTTGGAAAAGTTATCTCTTCAATGTAGACCGAAGGGTCTAGATTCTTTTCCTTGGCATTGGCTAGTCGGGATAGCTCATCTGCCACTTGAATTTTCATTCCTCGAAATCCGAGATATCTTCAAATTCCGAAATTGGTTCCGAAATGCCCGCACTATCTCCCGATATTTTTGCAAGCGTGGTTCTTTAATGCCATACTCCCCCCTGGACTTGGTTGACTATAAGTTGAGAGTCACTATAAATAGTAACATCTGCAATAGCTAATGCCTTTGACAACCGAAGTCCTGCTATCGAGGCCTCATATTCCGCTTCGTTATTACTTGCATCAAATGCGAATCTCAAAGCATATCGAATAATAAATCCTGCTGGACTTTTTAATAGAATTCCAGCGCTTTGCTCCATCTTTATTACTCTAACCATCCACATATACCTCCCAAGTGGTTAGTATAAGGGGATCCTCAATGGTGGGTTCCACCGGTGCGATAGTTTCTACTACAAAGTCGGCTAATGCACGAGCCTTGATTGCGATTACTGGGCTTAAAACTCACTTGGAACTCACTTAGCTCAACCGACCAGGATACCATCCTTCCGGACAAATCGGGTTTGTTAAGAACTTTACTAAGAGGAAAAGTTGTAAATACCTCAATTGGATGAGCACTGAAAATATGGCCTTAGCTTCTGGCGGCCATCATGAGAGCAGAGCACGCTTCTCAATCTGCGAATATCTCGTCTCCGCATCTAGCAACACGTGGCTTACATAGTAAATCGGCCACTTGTTTCTTATCTTTCTCCCGAACAAATCTTGCACCGACCGCCGAAAGGGATGTCGCTAGATATAGCTGTAATATTTCCCCCTTCTCCAGTGCGGACGGGATCGGTGGTTGTCCAAGTGCTTTTTTTAATTCCTCGAAAGCTTTACGGCACTCTTGATCCACTTCGCTTCCTTACGCCCTTGGTCTTTAAGTGCCTTGAAGAAAGGCGGACATTTTCTCTCAGACTTGGAGATAAATCGATTTAAGGCAGCAACTCTCCCTGTCAAACATTGTACATCCCGAACGGTTTTGGGAGCCTCCATATCAATCGAGCTTGTATTTTGGCGGGATTTGCCTCAATTCCCCTCTGTGATACCATGAAACCCAAGAATTTGCCCGAGGAGACTCCAAAGGCACATTTTTCGGGGTTCAACTTCATTTGATGTTTCCTCGATCTTGAGAAAACCTCGGTCAAATCTGCAATGTGATTTGCTTTTGTAAAGCTTTTCACCAACATGTCGTCAACATATGCTTCAACATTCTTTCCTATCAGCTCTTTGAAAATCTTGTTGACGACCCTCTGATATGTTGCTCCTGCATTCTTCAGGCCAAAAGGCATGACCTTGTAATAATAGCTTTCACGATCGAGTCATGAAAGCCGTATACTTCTCATCCTCCTTATTCATAAGGATCTGATTATACTACGAGTAGGCATCCATGAAACTTAAAGTTTCATATCCTGCGATAGCATCTATCAAGAGGTCAATCCGAGGCAACGGGTAGTAATCTTTTGGGCAAGCTTTGTTTAGATCCGTGTAGTCTGTTTCATCCTCCACTTCCCATTCGCCTTTTTTACCATCACCACGTTGGCCAACCAAGTTGGGCACTCGATTGGTTCTATGAAACCAGAATTCTTAAGTTTTTCAACTTCGTTCCGAACGGCTTCATACTTTTCAATAGAGAAATTTCTTCTTTTACGTATCACCGGTTTCGCCTTAGGGTCTATCCGAGTTTGTGCTCTGCAATGGCCCGATCGATCCCCGGCATGTCCTCGATGGACCATGCGAATACATCCTTATTCATTGAAGAAATAACTTCAACTCATCTTTAAACTCTTCCAGTTTGTTCGGACCCGACATAAGTAATCTTTTTCTCATCCTTGGTACACAGCTGGATTTGCTCCGATTTCTCCACTGGTTCGGGCCTTTGCATCTCTGTCTCTTCCCGATCATCTCGAACTTCTATGGGGAGGGCAGTAACCTTCCTCGGACCCTCCTTGTCTTTTAAATAGGCAACATAACACTGCCGAGAGATCTTACGGTCGAGAGGAGACTTGACCGATTCCCATATCGGTCGGGAATTTTATCTTCAGTGCTTTGTCGAAACAATAGCACCTATCTTGGATAAAGATGGTCGGCCGAGAATCATATTATAGGCTGGTAGTTCTCGAACCACCAAAAAATTGATTCGGACAGTTGTTTCTTTAGGAAAACTTCCAATGGAAAGATCCAACTGAACCGATCCTTCCGCTACTGCAGATGACCCTGCAAAGCCATATAGGTGTGTAGATGAAGGTTTCATCAAGTCCTGATCCACCTTCAATTTTTGATACACTTCGTAAGAAATTAGGTCAGTGCAGACCACTGTATCAATCAATACTCTATGCACTTCCCGCCGTGCAATCTCTACCTTGATGACTATAGCATCATCATGAGGTAAACAAACATCTCTTTCGTCTTCTTCGCTAAAGGTGATAGAATCCTCACCATTCAGCTTCTTCCGCTTCTGCGCCTCTTCGGCCCCAACAAATTTGGATTTGGTTTTTAAACTCCGGAATGATTCGGGCTCTGGACCCCCGAAGATGGTAAGAATCGGTGACCGAGTAGCAGACTTCAATCACCTCCTTGCCTTTTTTTAGACTTCGGGGCCTCCCTCGATCGTTCTACGAACTAACCGAACGATTCCTTTTAGGGGCAGCCGCACGTGGCCCACGTGGCTCCTCCCTTCTCCTGCTAACAAAACTGGACAGATGTCCCCGAGATATCAATCTCTCAATATACGCCTTCGGATGACGACGATCATTAGTGTAATGACCATAGTCCTTGTGGAATCGGCAATACTTTTCCCGATCCTGCTGCTCTCCGGGTTTCAAAAGAATTTTAGGCGGCCACTTCAAAATATTTTTTCTTTTGAGGATATTCAAAATATCGGCTCGAGGAGCATTCAATGGAGTGTACTCACTTCTACCGGGGGATCTTTGGCGCCAAGGTTGGGATCTTCCAACCCGATCGCGAACATTCTTCTTTGGCTTCTGCTTCGCTCGGGAGCCTTTTGTTCCTTATTGGAGACTTTATTATCTCCTTGGCGCGCATCTAGAATCTCCATGACTTCAGCTGCTTCGGCATCTCTGTACCAACTCAGCATAAGTCGTGGGTATATCCTGTAGTAATAACTCCGGAGTTTCCGATTTGTGAGTCCTGTGAATAGAGCGGTTACGGCTACTGTTCATCCAAGTTTTCTATCTCCATCGTCACTTTGTTGAATCTTTTCGGGAGAACTCTCTGATCGATTCGTTCTTTCCTTGTTTGACGATAAACAAGGTTTCTTCCGTTTTCTTGACCTCGTATCCCACTCTGGAATCGCCCTATGAATTGGCGCGCCAATTCGTCAAAGTTCTCGATCCTTCCCGAGGGGAGGTTAGAAAACCACTTTTGTGCCGCTCAGTTAGAGATGAACCGAAAACCACATAAAATTTCATCGAAATTACCGAAACGTCCATGGTGCAGTTGGTAATAGCCGATGTGAGCTATTGGATCTCCGGAGCCATCGAATGTTGAGAAGGTAGGCAAACGGAAGTTATGGGGACACCGATATCCCGCAATTGGCTCAGCAAAAGGAGTCTTCCGAATGACTGAGTAAATATCCTCAGTTATTCTTCCCTTAGCCAATTGCCCTAACTTCTCATTGATGTTGGCCAATTCTTGACCAATCTGGGTCGGGTGATCTTCAGCAATACGATCACGACCTCGATTAACACGATCATCACGTGCTACTCGATCATCACGAACAACCCGTCCTTCACGAACGTTTCTCTCGTCACGAACTGCTCGATCATCACGAACGGTTCTTCGACGATGGGTGAGTGAGTTCTTACCCCCTGTATCCAACCTTGTATTTGAATCGGTTGTACTCTCTTGCGGTGCTGTCGAACCGATCGCCTCGCCTTGGTTGATCATCAATCCTCCGAAGTCCTCGGTCTCCTTCACGGAAATTCTGATCAACATTCCGGTCTTCAGCCATTCTTTGGTCACGTGGTATTTGATCACGTGGCAATGCACGTCTCCCTGAATCGTGTTGATCAGGTTCTTGTGGTAAAACCACTCGTCTGGTGAGCACGCGGAGTGCTTGGCTCACCTCCAAGAGTTGAATCTTTACCTGATCCAATTGATCTCGGATTGTATCGGGGAGGAAGATTACGTCCTCCCCGGCCATCATCCACCTCGATAGGATTTTGGCTTTCCTGGGGAATATCTGGATTATTCACCCCGGGTATCCCCGAACACCGAATTGCGTTGTGCAGCGGCTGCTGCGGCTGCCGATCTAGTCACCATGGCTTTTTCAAGTCTTTCCCACAGACGGCGCCAAATGATGCGTCCAAAATCTGCTCGACCCTTGGATCTCCACGTGATGTCCTGCAAAAGCGAAAGCGTCGGATGTGGCCCGACCGGCTGGGGTCGGGAGTCCACCTCCGAAGGCTAAGTCGGTTGATGAACTTAATCACAAACGGCTCTGCTAGAAGCACGAGCTAATGAATGAAGAAACGGGAAAGGTGATCTAGATAGCGGGACTGATAGTTTGGATCTATCAGGTATGTATCCGAACTCGAGTCTCAGATAGTATTCTTTTTGATCGATTGATCCCTCCCTCACCTTGTATGGTAGTGAGGTTTATATAGAGTGTACCTTCGAATCTCCTTCGTTGGATGCACTCGAGCCTTCTTCGGGTAGTCGTTGGATCTTATCAATAAGATCCGTTGAGCGATAGACTTCTACTAGTTTGGGCTAGTAGAGGAATCCTGAGATAACCGTTAGGTTATGCGATAGTTATCCCTTTGATGATGATTATCCGCAGCCGTCAGTTTGAGTCTGCTGTCATCAGGATGATTACCCTAATCCATAAGTAAGATTAGGGCACGCTTGCAGCAGAATAATCTTTCTTCTTCAGCAAGCCATCTTCCGGCTCCGGTTCGCTCAGGAGCGATTCGGTTTTCTCCATCTCGACCGGGGTCGAGGGTCGGACCAGGTATGAACCCGGTCAGATCATAAACTCTCCATATCACTTTACACCCTGTATCTATTATTCCGATTAAGGACACTATCTTAGTTTCAACTTTTACTTGACATTCTACTTCTATTGATTTTAGATTTTCTTTTGTTTGACAAAGAGGGATCTGTATTTCACTAGGAATCTGTGCTGAAGTGCTTGGTTGGTTAGTAGAACCAAAACCTCCTCTTCGTATAACCTCAGGTCCAATACCATAATTAGGTATAACTATGGCTTGTGCAATCTTTTCACCTTCAGTGACAGCTATTTCTTGATCACTATGGTTCATCATACAAATCTTTATAGGGTCTGTATAATCCGCATCTAAAACTCCTCCAAGAATTTGAACTCCTTGCAAGGCATAATAAGATCTATCCTTAATTATCATGCCAAATTTATTACTTATGGTGTAAGTAACAAATGTGTCAATGATAGTTATCTTATGAGACTCAAGAATACAATCATATGGGATGCATATGTCATATCCTAGACTATACTTTGTAGATTTTTTGGGGTGTAATGTGACCTCAGAAAACCATCGTATATCTGGATTTGGATCTCTATCAATTTTGGCATTGATAATTGCTAATTCATCCTGTACCAATTTTAATTTTGTAGAATCTCTTTTTTCTTGTAATTCTGGAATAGTAATTCTATTTTCTCTTTCTTTAATAAGAATTAGAATTATCTATACAAAATTTGCATCTTTCGTTCAAGGCGTTTCTGCATTGGTATCTTAAATCTAATCCAGTGTATTTTTTACAACCTGAACAAGCTACGTGATATCTACCACCTTTGTGTTTCCAAAGATGCTTATTCTTTTCACATTGTATCTTGTTCATTCGAATATGTAAATCTGTGGGATTAACAAGTTGGTTAATCAAGTCTGGATATGGTTCAGTATCTTCTTCATGGGTATCAGGTATTTCTACTGATACAACACTATAAATAGATTCTTGGTATAACATCTCTTGGTCTACAGCAATTAAGCATTCGTTGGTATTTTGTACTACCATTGCTCTCTTGTTATCTGTATTAACTAACTTAGGACATTCTTTGACCAAATGTCCAGGTATCTCCGAATTATAACATGCTAGTCTGGTTTTATAATTCCTGTTGGGATTATATCTTCTTGCATGTCTTTGGGGATCTAGAAAAGGTTTTCTTCTATTAGATCTTCTCAAATACCAATTTCTTTTATCTTGGTAATATCTCCTTTTAGGTTTTTCATAATAACCTATTTGTGGTCTCCTAGGAGCTTGAATGTATCTGGGTTTTCTTCTAGGTTTGCTATTTTGATTTCTTTCACCAAACGCTTGAGTGGTGAAGATGTCTTTACAGAATCCAAAGTCTGTACTTTGAAACTGTCTTTGTATCTGTATGAAAGTACATTCCTCCACGAGCTTTGTAATAATATGTGTAATTCTTATACATACATTATCTTTAGCTGGCTCATTATCTACTGGAGTCCAACTATCTTTAATATTAACAAAGGTTTTGATATTATTTTTGAACATATTAATGGTAAAGATAACTTCCTTGCAGATGGATTATCTAGATCCTTATTTGGAAAATGATTTGCAGGAATTAGATTTGGCTGATTCTCAGTCCAAAGATCTCAAAGATACGGCTGAATCCCAGTTGAAAGATACTTCTATTGAAGAGATTATTGCTTCAGTGGTTAATTCCCAAAGTAGCAAAGATAAAGTCCCACATAAGGGAAGTGCTAACTTGAAAAAGAAGCACATACCCAAAAAGATTATGTATGGTCAGAGATACCTCTATACCATAGATGAAAGATTTCAGTTCAAGGCTTTGCTTGAAGTTGAAGAAGAAGATAAAACAATCTTAGATAATTTATGGATTTCTCATCACCAGAGTATCCATGATTCAACAGATAAAAGCAAACGTGACTATTTCAGTCCAGTCATGAATTGCTTAAACTACCAGATGAATATGGCTTACTCCAAGTCAAAATCAAGTTACAGATATTACGTTGTGTTTAAGGGAAAACTTCCTGGAATTTATACACAATGGTCAGATGTCACTACTTGTATCAAAATTTTTGACAAGCCTTTGTACAAAGGCTATGTTGATCTTTCTGAAGCTTTGAAAGATGCCAGGAAAACTCTTGGTATCAATTGCTATAAAGATCCAAAGATCGAGAAAGTCGATCAGAAAGATTTCAAAGGAGCACTTATGGCATGTGATGAGTGTTCTATCACAAAGATGGAAATCCAAGATCTCACTGAACAATGTGAGATGAACAGGGTGTCTGCATTACGCCTTGTTGAAGAAGTTAATAGCTTAAGGCTTGCAAATCGCAAGCTCGAGAGTGAAAAAGAAGATTTAACAGCCCATTTACTTCGTTCCAAAGATCTCTTAGGCATGAATGAATTTGAGATCTTTACTTCATTCGTCAACAAACATGAGAAAAAGACAAATGAAGCCTCTAAAGATAAATCCTCTTCAGACAAACAGATTGTTGAAGTTCTTGAATCACCCATTCAACAATATATCAGAGCAATTGATGAGATGATGGTGAAGCTTAAAGAACTCGTGGCAACGGAAGGTGGTGGACCTAGTTCATCCAAATCAGATGACTCGCAGAAGATTCACCAGAAGAGATAGATACACCAGAAGATCCCGAAGAATGTTTATTTCCCCGGAATTTGGAGATTTGTTCTTACCAAGATGGGTAAATAGATATGGTCAGATAATTGGACGAAAGTTCAAGAAGCATAAGAAGGTCAATTGTTTCCTCAAAAAATATGAGAAACACCATGAAGATAGAATGTCTACAAGGTCAAAGAGAATAGCTCGTGCCCGTATTATGGATATAGTGGAAGATGAACCTATCAGGTTTAACCATACCATAAGGGAAGTCATTGAGCTCGCCTCAGATGGATTCAAAGTTGGGACAATTATTGTCCAAAAGATGTTGCTGACGCAATGCTAACGCCAAGATACTGCTGACGTCACAAAATGTAGAAAAAAGATAAGATATCTGTATGGACGAATCATTCGTCCAGGATAAGATTTCCTTTTTGCTTTTATCTTTTATTAAGCTGTTTTCAATAAGGTTTGGATTCCGTTCCCTATATAAGGAACGATGGTTTTATGTAAGGGGTAAGGGAGAAGAAGTAAGAAGTTTGTAAGGAAAGAAACTCTGTAAAGAAATAAGCTTATGTTTGTAATGAAAGTTTCTTCAATATTGCACTAATCTTGAGAAGGTCCAAGCGTAGGAAGACTAAGTCTTCTTCTATAAGTCTCTTTCCTTTATTCATTTAAGATATGGGCTTGTAGTAGTGAAGTAATTATGTATTTCATGTCATCTGCATGCATATTCGAGGTGGATAATCGTGGAACATGCCTACAGTAGTGCCTCTGTTCCTGGTGACGGCCACCACTGCATACATGTAGGAACATATGCATATTCCATTAATAATCCCAGATGAGTAGTTTCAGTAATAACCGAAACTAGATGTATGCGAAGTTGAGTACAGGTTGGAAGAGACCCAACTCCAGTGCTGTCTAAAATTGGTGAAAAGCTGATGTTAAATAATCCTAAGAATTATTCAGAAGTTCAGATGGCTGTTTATAACCCCGTGGAATAGTCGGTGAGGTGCTTGACGGTCTGAAAGTCTGTTTAAATCTTAAAGAATGAGTAGAGTTAAAGGACCCTATCTGATAAAGTCAGGGGAATATGCTATAACAGTCAAGGACTGGGTAAAGGCCTCAGCAGAGCCGTGAATGGCAGTAAGTGTAAGTCTCGTTGTGTCGGCAAGGTTGCAGAGGTGCCAAATGAGTCTGTTAATTCAAGCCTCTCTTGACCTAAAGAGACAAAGACCATTGATTTGGTTGGGGTACTCCTCGAAAATTTTAAATTCTCACATGATGCTGCATATCATTTTAGTATTGCATCCAACCATGTAGGTCTCAAAAAGAGTTGAAATCTGGCTGAGAGTAAACAGAAATGCATTCCTTGGCCCAAAAGGAAATGCAGAAAGCATCCCCGCTTTGCAGTGCAACTTCCAGAGCGGGCTTGGCCATAAGTCTCGGTTGGCTCGATGTGAGTATGCGGGAGCCCTGTAGAACTTGTGTTTTGCGTCTGTTTATTTCAGATATACTGGTTAAAATACTCTGAGAGCATTAGGCATATTTTGCATCATAGTATAGGTTGCATAGTTCGATCCAGCAAACTTTAAACCTTCTTGAAAATATAAAAATTATGGTAAATATATATATAAAAGTAAATAGTACTTATTGTAAGAAAATCAAAATACTAAGAAGAGTAGAAGAAAGGAAAGTTACTAAATTCTCAAATCTCATCCCTATCCTTCACGAACAAAATGGTAAAGATGTTGGTGGGTGGTCTAATATGCGAATCGAGTTTGTGTTCATGCCCATTTAGGAGAACTAAAAAAAGTTCAGTTACTATCCGAATCTGACTGAATCCATCCGAATATTGAATGTCTTATCCGATTCATTTACACCCCTACATATTTCTATATGCATCAATAGATCCAACAACACTTTATGATTTCAACCAAGTGCATGGGCATAGGGTGATTCTCATGTCCACATGGTTGGGATTCTCTTTTCTTGTAGAATCTGTGAACTATGTTGGGCTTGTGCATTTTGAACTGGGTGCTAGAATTCAATGCACCTGAAGTTATTGCTTGATAGGTTGGGAAGTGAACAATAGGCAGTGGAAGCTGAAGAGGATAGTTTATTGAATTTTCTTACTGACACTTGTGAGAACAGATTGTAGCTTGATGATGGCAAATACTCTGACAAGCTTATACTGGTGAACAAATTTATGTTTAGTTGTTTTGACTACTTTAGTAGCTGTAAGGCAAGAAAGAACCTAGCCCAATCACATGGTATCAGCTCATTTCTCATCGTTATGATTTTGCGGGTGAATCTATTTTGTATTCTCTTCATGACATCAGTAAAATTTTCTCTTAAATGGGGAAAACTGTGGGACACAGGTGAGAGTGACAAACCTAACAATATCTGGTACTGCTGGCTGTCATTTTTGACCCATATCTCCTGTTTTTTTAAAATATCCCTCTTCCATTGGGCTTCTAATGTAATATTTTACTAGGGATGACAATTGTGCTAGTCAAACCTAATTAGCTGCCTTTTCTTTATCCTTCCCCTTTCTGGTTGGCTTGAAAGATTTTCTCTAGAGTTAAAATGATATGATAAAACCACAATCTCAGTTCCTAAAATAAATCCATTTAATTATCATTTAATCTTTTCTCTTATTATGGTATGGCCGGAGGCCTGTAAATGCCATGTACGGAGAAGTGATATAATCCAGATTTAAGGAATTAGAAGAGCTAGGGGCAGACCTGACCTTAAGAGAGGTGGTGAGAAAGGATATGCATAGATTAGGCCTTATATCTAGTATGACTTCAATTAGAGCTGATTGGAGGGCAAGAATCCATGTAGCCGACCCCATTTAGTTGGGACAAGGCTTGAGGATGATGACGACAACGATGATAATTCAAGTACTGCTAATTCTGCAAATAAAATATTGAACATGCTCTTTAACAGCTAATGCAATTGTCTTATTATGGTTCATGCTTTGTCTTGCTTTTTAACAACTAATGCAATTATCTCAGTATTTTTGTGCTATGCCTTCTTAACAAATTAATGTACTCCAACTCTGAGACTTCTTTGTAGAACTTCTTGATGTAAACCAGATCTAGGACCACCTAATGAGGGCCCAAGGGGTTTACCAGCACCCTACGGCCCTACCAGCAACCCAAGTAATTTCGTCAAAGTATAGGGGTATTTTGGTAAATTCTCTATTTTTAGGTTGAGTCCACTGAGGGTCTAGTTGGGTCTAGTATGGTTGTGGGACCCTGGATCTACTTTTATTTTTGCAATTGAGTCATTATTTTGTAAGTTATTAAAGAATCCTTGTTGTTGTTGGATTCCTAAGTTGTGGAGTACCTTAGTTTCAGTCTACCTCTTGTAGGGATTTGATATCCTACTCTTAGTTTCCAAATTGGATCTTTCCAGAGTGAGATATGATGGAATCCTTGTTGGAGTTTGTTTGTGAAATTAAAAGTAACCGCAAGCGCATAGTATCGTGTAGCTAACGGGTTGTTCTCAGGGAGATATGCCACCTGGAATTCAATTTCTTAATAGTAATGCGAGAGTGGAATGATTCAATTTTTGTTAACTAATTAACTAAACTAAACGATCCTAATCCATGCATCTAATGCAATCGAATTAAAACGAAAAATAAAGCAAACACAATCAATGCATAAATAAAAGATAGGAAAAAAATGCGAACAATAAAAATAAAAGGAAAAGGGAAGTGATCCGAGTGTTAGCTCTGGATCGAGGGAAGGGGAGTATAATAATAATGACTTTGACCGTGGACCCTTTGCCGTAGCTTACAGTCCACCGATCAGGGGAACGAGTATTAAGGAAAAAAACAGTGCAGAAAGTAAATAACAAAGCAATAAAAGGAAAAAGGAAGCCTTAATCAAAGAGAGGCATGACTGTAGGCATCTCTGATCAAGGAAGAAATTTCGACCGAAACAGGAATTTCGACCTTGCAAAAGGCCGAAATTTCGACGTTTTTCTGAAAATGAGAACTTCAATTTCAGGCCTCATATGGACTCAAAATGATTTGGATTCTTGTATACTACCTATTTCAAGCATAATAAACTCAATGGAACTAGTATTTTGTAAAAAACAAAACTATTGAAAATTTATCATTCAAGTATACTAACAAATGACTGGTTCCGACAAGTGCAAACTGTATTGCATACGTGCATAGAATCAACAACATACATGAATTGTTTGGTAGAATGGTTACATATACAACAAGTCAACAAAATAAACTGACTGACTAGATCAAGTGATGGTGTCTCAAATATATAAAGCTAAAGCCTATATATCATATATACATAAAATAAAAATACATAATTTTAGAAAATAATTATTAAAATGAAAAAATGGTAGAAAATAAAAAACAGATAAGTTTAACAAAACACAATTATAGATCATAGTCCTAGGCTAAACATATATTAATTTCAAGGCAATACAAGATCATTTAAGGCATGAACAAAACAAAAATAAAAAAAAGGGGAAGTTTGGAACTGTTGGGTGTGGCTCATGCTTCACATTCTATTGTTGCTGGAGTTTCCTTTGTAGCTATTGTGGCTTAGGAGGTGTTTGGAGGCAAAAAATGAGCAAAAGTGGTTTTTGAAGGCAAAGGAGTAGTGAAAATTAGGTGAAAATGGGATAGAAATCAACAAAAACTAAGGAGAAACAAGTTGGAATGCTGATATGTCGAAATTTTGGTCGAAATGGTCGAAATTTCGGTCGAAATGGTCAAAATGGTCGAAATCTCCGAAATTTCGGTCGAAATTTGATACTTTTCCGAAATAATTGAAATTTCGTTTCATTTTTTAAAAATGCAGACATTTCGACCGAAATTTTGACAATTTCGGTCGAATTTTCTTCTATGTCTCTGATCAAGGATCTAGGGGAAGGGAGAACAATAAATAAATGCAAGAAAGTAAATTGCGAAAGTAAAATGGAAACCTTAACCAAAGAGAAGCACGACTGTAGGCATCTCTGATCAAGGATCCAGGGGAAGGGAGAACAATAAATAAATGCTGAAAGTAAATCCTAAATTAAGAATATGGAGGGGTAGATAGAAGCGGGAATGGAGGGAGGAGAGAAGATTAATAAAGAGGGTTACTTACTTGCGAATTGAACAAACGATTCGAATCTCAACCAACCCTAACAACCAGATCTAGATCTAGAATGATCTAAATCTGCAATTGCTAGACCCAGAGAAAAACGAATCTAAAAACTTGAAACTTGAACTTGAATTGCATTACATAAAAAAATTAAACCTAAACATTAATCTAGAAATTAAAATCTCACAAATGCAAGCAAAGAAAACTAAAGAAAACCTAAATAAACTGAAGAGAGAAGAAAGAATGCTTCTACTAAGCTTTTAAAACACGTATTTTTTTGATTGAGTATGCTCTCCTTTTATAGAGTTTACATGGGATATGAATCTTGATAGAATTTGAATCAAACTCAGGGTTCCTATCTGACTCAGCCAATTAGGGTTTTGACGTACTAATCGGACCAACTTAGAGAGATCAGATGCACAATTCCACCGTTGGATTTGAAGATCAAGAAGTCGTGAAGCTCTACTCCAAAAATCAGCTCGATCGGACACCAGATGACCGTTCGATGAAGGGCATGATTGAAACTGGACAGAGACATTCAAAAACGGGATTTTTGCCTCTTCCTTCTCTAAATATAATTCTTTTCTCTCTTTTTCTTTCTTTAATCAAATCACAAATAGGAAATAAGATATTGAGGTATGCAAGGACTCTTTTATCCATTTGGACTCTCTCAATAATATCTCTGTAGATTTGATTGAAAATTTATAATCTCAGCCGTAGAACAAATTTGCCTTCTTTATCTCTTAAATATTTTGGAGTTGGCCCATAATCACATCTCTAGCCCATCATGCTCCAGATCAGGCCCATTTTCGCATTTGAGAATTTGAATGGACCTCTTGACATGTAAAATTGCATGATTCATACCCAAAACTCCAAATATTTGCTTAAATATTGAAAAATCCTCAAATCTGCAAAAACAACATAAAACACGTGGTAGCTCCACTCTAAGTGTGTAAAACGCATGCTTTATGCCCTAAGATTTCACACATAAATGTGCTCATCAGAGTTAGAGTAATTAGTCTAGTAAGAGTCTTAATTACGTTTGCAACTTGGAGTCCAAGTCTGTTTACTTTTTGGAAGTTGAGTCCTATTATGTTTCCTTCATGTAGGGTAGAAATAAGCCACTCTAGTTTGTAACAAGTCAGTCTTGAAATATTGAATAAAGCTAAGAATTGAAAGAAGGGCAGTTAAGTCGTGAGTTTCCTTGGAGAGTACCTTGTAGCTGGTTTGTGAGACAGTTTACTGAAGATCTTCTACTTCCCTTCCTCTAAAAGTAAGTATTATGTCCCCAACCCCATCCCTAGCCTTTGTCCCCCATCCATCGCACCCTTCTTTTTTATTTCTTGAATTTTCAAACTTTTCTAGAGACCGAAATTTCAAGGTCAGATCTATACCAATCTAACTGTTAGATCTGTCCCGAACTTTTATTAGTGACCTTAGATCCCAATTCGGTCCTTCTGATCGTCTGAATTTCCGTACTTCCCAAGACTCTATCAATATGAACATTAGTTTCTTTTACTTTAGCCATCCAAACCCCGCCAAACTTGGGGAATCATATCCATATATTATTACCTACATTCTCTCCAAGTTTCAACCCATTTTGAAACCTTGAGATCTGTAGAACATATTTGATCACAAAACATTTACTTAACCTTTCCCCTAGGAAATCATCCCATCACAAGTTCACAACCCATATCACAAGGAACCCCATGTCCCCTAAATTGCCAAAACCCTAGAAACCCTAGAAATTACAGAACTTTTAATTTCCTAAACCCACCCTAAGCCTTCCACTGAAGGTACTTACATTTGAAGACTACTGATTCTCAGGAAAGAGGATCATGGAGTGAGTTTGATTCGAGGGCAATTTCTAGCAACTAAACCCTAGAATCTGGTTCAAATCACTTCTGCTACAGTCTTTTTTTGTTTTATTTTATTTTTGAGGTTTGTGCTAGTGTTTTGCTTCTATTATAGTATAAGATTGAGGGACGTCATGCAGAATGATGACGCACTGCAGTCAGAGTTAACAAATAGAAATAAATTAGAAAAACTGCCTGGGGTGGGGGGTGGGGGGGAGGGGGAATGAGAGTAGCTAGCTGTGGTTTTCGCACCTTGTCCCCCCTCTTCTGAAGATACCTCTGTCCAATTAGGCACTCTGATGTAACCCCCAACTTGAGGGCCAGTCTACAGGATCAATTAAATTGAATTTAGCAGTAAAGTAGGGTTGTTTACACCCTGTGGTTATGTTGTAGACTGTAGAGGCTGTCTTGAATAAGCTAGGGTTTTGGAATAGGTAGGCAAGGTTCGGTTATGGTGTAAGAACTAGGGTTTATTGGAACACAAATTTGGGGTTTATTGGAACACAAATTTGAACCTTGCTGTCTTGAATTTCAGAAGTCCTAGGGCTAGGTTTTATGAATTTAGGGCAGCAAAAGAATTAGGGTTTAGACTAGGTTTGGTTGGTCTGATAGGGCTGAAATAGACAGAAGGTCACTAGGGTTGGGGAGATGAGGTTCCTAAAGTTTTTGGTGACAGATATATCAGTTCGATTGGCTTAGATTTGACCTTGAATTTTGGGTCTCTAGGAAAATCCCAAAATTCCAGAAAAAATATAAAAAAGAGGGTGATATCGGAATTGGGATTATGGTTTCTAGGTTTTGGAAAAATGATGAAGTGCTGTAGGGATGGGGGAGGAGTTTTAGAATTGAGTTTTGGAATAGGTGCAATGGAGGGAGAAGAAATCTAGAGACTAGGGTTTTGGGGAAAAGAGGGAAAATTTCAGAATTTAGGGTTTTGAGAAGAAGTTAAGGTTGGGAGTTGGAATCGAATGTTAGGCAAGTGGTGGGGGTGATTATGCCAAAAGGGGTTGGGAATTGAGTGAGGGAATGGAGGGAATCTAGGGTTTAGGGGTTTGAGGGAGAAGGGGGAATGCCATAAGAGAGAAAGGAGAGGGAGAATGGAGGGTGTTATGGAGAAGATAGATGGGGAAGGGTAGGGGCTGGGATGGGGGATGTTTACTACTTCTAGTGGAAGAGAGAAGTTGAACATTGCAGAAAACTAGAATGCTCAAAGCTGTCTGAGGTTTCCTCCCTTGGAAACCCACAATCTCCTCAATCAAATTTTATTAACCTCAAAACTGTTTTGTTTACAAGTGTGGGGCTATATTTATAGCCTTACATTGAAGGATTTCTACTTGGACTCAAATTGGAAAGCAAAACAAAGAAGGACCCCTAACTAAACTAAGTTGCAAATATAACAGGACTTAGCCCACAATCACCCTTCTCTTCCGGTTCAAAAGCCAATCACAGAGATGGGGGCAACAGAGCAAGAAGGAGCACCACTTAGATGGAAGCGGGTTTATGGAGTCTCACTAATAACCCTTAGTCTAGCATCACAGCCACCACTGGCCAAATGACATCTGCATCTGTGGCAAAGGAAGCATCAGAGAAAACATCTGAACCTCCTTTACTCGATAGGGGCTCCCTATTAGGTTCAAAAGCCATAGTCAGGAGTTGGTTGGTCGGAAGCGTTGAAGCAGACCCTTAAGTTTCATCCATTGAACCATAACCAGCAGCATTGCCACATGAACCAGCTGCGGAATAGCCTAATTATTCACCTTCACTTTGCTAGGCATCCTTGCTCATTGTGTCAGCCTGAGCCTGTGCTGGAGCCGGGAGCACCAAAAACATATTGATACAGAAACCTGAGATTGAGACTAGCACGCTATTGGTTTTTAGCTGGCTGCTAGTTGTAGCACGCTAGTGCATGTACTCTTCTGCTAGCATCCCAAGTCAGGCATGACTCCTATGAAGAGTCGTATAGTCATCTATAGACCTGGCAAATCAACCTCTGGTTCAACTCTTTGCTTGTTTACCAGGTCTAATGACCCCTCATATCCGTGGATGACAACCACAGTCAGTCTATGTACTCTTCCTTCTCTGCTTTTGACTTCTCATCTTTTAGATGTGACGTAGCTGTTTGATCAAAGAAGGAAAATCCAGCTGATAAGTAAGAATAACTAGTTTTAGGTCCCGGTTATCGAGCAGGTGAGTTTGAAAAAGCCGTATTAGGACTGGAAAGCTGAGAAGGCAGGAAGACTGATAACTAGCCAAAACTCAAGGAAAGCAAATGCGCCAATGTGTATTTTTGGGGTTATAGCCCCAACGGTAAAGGGGTCTCACCGTTTTGATCCCTCTCCAGGCTGTATTTTCATCTCCGGTACTGTGATCTTTGATGAATTATCATTTCCATTTGCTGCTATCCAATCTCTAGGTTCTACTAATAGCACTTCTTATGATGATAAAACTTGGGACTCCTAGTACGTTTATGACTCTCACTTGTCTTATATTGGAATAATTCAACTTGCACTACAAGAGTAGGACTACAACTAAAGGAATCCTTCCGATGTAAATGTAATTTTAGGGTTAGGGTTCCTTGGATGAACTCCCTAAAATTAAGGGGTTAGCCCAGAATCTTCTAGCAACTAATTCTAAAATTCTGTGAGTTGTTAGGGAAAATGTATGATTTTACTAAATTCTTATGGGGATACTTTGGATCATTATGGCAAGGGTAAGAAGTATTTTAAATTAATATTGGGTGGAAAGGATCAATCTAGAATTAATGCGGAAAGCTCAATTATCGCATATCAAATGGGTTGGGGTAATTATTGGATGAAACAAAGATAAAGGAGATTTTAGGGTTTTGGGAAAGATTTGGCTTAACAAAACTAAAAAGGTTGGTATGGGAAGGATTAAGGTTTTAACATATCCTTGTCGGATGAACTTGAGATACCCACAATCAATATGAGTTGTAACAAAGAAATATAGGATGTGTTAAGGACTCCTAGGAAACCTGCAATTAGGTATGGGATGGTTAAGGATGATGAAAAAGGAATGGATAAAGGGAAGGGAAAGTTTCTTGGGCAATATTTTTGGATCTTTCTCTTTCTTTCTTTTCTTTTCTTTTCTTTCTTCGTTCTTTCATTTCTTTTTTCTTTTCTTTCTGGTTTTCAGATCTGCCGCAAGACTTGTGAAGGGAAGGAAAGGGGGCCGAGGGAGAGAAGAAGGGGGGAGGGGTTGCCGCAAGGGTTACGGGAGGGGGGGTTGCTGTCACAGGGGTAGTTGAGGGCTTTAGGGAAGATCGCAAGGGGTGGGAGGGGGCTAGGGTTCAAAAGGGGCTGGAGAGGCTTGCACAAGGAAAGAAGTTGGGGAGGGGTTCTTGATTGCTGCACTTATTTGTTCAGGGCTGGATTGCTGCTGTAGGAGTGAAAGAATGCTGGAGATTGGAAGAAGATGCCGGAAATTGAAGTCTTGAATGAATTCTAGAAATCTGGAAACCTTGACAACCACCATGACCGGTGACCCAACCTCTTACTAAAATCAGCTTCAATTCATTCAATTCAATATGCCTTTACAATGAAAACAGTGGCCTACTTAGAGCCTTAACATCAAGAAAGAACTTGACTCAAACTGGGAACTAGACTTAAGACTCAACTAGGGTTTCCTTCATAAGTTAGGATACCTCATGCAACTAAATAACGACCACATAAAGTAAAAGTACTCTTCCTGAAATAAAAGACCTAATTATCTCTTAAGAGTCCTACCTAAAAGAAAGGTTCCTTAAGACACAATAACTCAAACTAAGACTTCAAGACATGTCTAGACTCTAAAAATTAAAAAATTCTGAAATTAAATCTGCTGCAAATTAGTGCTAGAAAATTGCCCAAAATGCTCCTTTTTGGGGGGTTTGGCCAGCCCTAGGTGCACCGCATGAGTGGGGTCTTGGGGGCCACACCAGGGTTTTGGCAAGGGGGTGGGCACTTGTTCACATCACCTTCTCTAAGTAGGACTTTCTAACAAGACTAGGGACTCTTTCATAACTTAACAAAAGGAGGACTCAAATGACAAAGTAAAGATAGACTTGGACTCTTAACAAGATTCTGATTGTGATTCTGACTAGATCAAATTGGGCTGGACAGAGGCACCCAAAATGACCAAAATGCTCCTGTTGCTGAGAAAACTCTATGCGGCTGGGCTGGACTGTAGGGTACTCGGCAGCAACCCTAGGCCATATTTCAGCCCTTGGGGAACCGCCCTTGGGATGGCCTTAGGTACAGGTCACATCACGCTAAATGTTAGTTTGTCAATTGTGGTGGCAAATGTGTTGGTCATACGTGATACTGCCTTCCTTCACTTCTAATGTAGGCAGTTGATTAAACTTGGTACCTCTTCTTTTTTGCCCCTTGCCCCTCTCCCTTGAGTTATCGGGGTTGTGGGTTTGTGATGTGGTGGCCATGCCTTGGTTACTGTCACATCCTCCCAGCCGGTACCCTAACTGGCATACCCGAGAGTGTGATCCACAGCCCCGAAGATCAAGTATCGAGGAAATCATCCTCCCACATATACAATAACATAATTATAAACAGGAAATAATCAAGGTTTAATATTATAAACAAGGTTCAAAACAAGAATATAATCAAAGTGCGGAAAATGATACCAGATATCCAAAGATATCAAAAGAAGTAGAGAGAGACGGAAACTCACTCCACAAAATACAACAGAACGCAGTATGTAAGTCTAAAAGAAATAACAACTAAATCAAAGGAACTAAGAAAGATAACTAAACATAAGAGTTTTCTATTCTATAGATGACGTCTTCAAAATAGTGGACTTCATCAATCCATTTGAGACGTTCCACCTCCACATTGTCTTTAATCGTAGTACGCAACTTGATCAACTGAGGGATCATCAGAGTAATCTTGATTGTTGCCAACACCTTGCGTGTAGTATGCTTCATCGGCTTGCACTTCATCGTACTGTTCGCCATGGTAATCAGTACCTGTAGAATAGTCTAACAAAACAATGTACAAAAGGAATGAGTTTCGAAGAAACTCAGTAAGGTAGTTAATCCATAACAACATAAATAACATGAAAGCAATCCATAAAAAGATGCAATGCAATATGAAACAAATAATGTATGTATGCATCTAAACTCTATGTATGCTGGTCTCTATGGCAGACATGCTTTAAGTCATAGCACCATACTTCTTTGGGTAAGTCACGCGTATGGCTCCTGTTGGTAGTGGGTCCGGCATCCCTCAGGACAAACCATGGCAGGGGGTTAAGTCAACACTCTCTCTCATAACCAATTGGCATAAGTACCGGTGCATGTCAGGGTAAAGCCTAACCCAATGCAAGTCATCTACTCAATTACATCAACTCAGGTCCAGATACTTCCATTCCTCGCCCCGGGCGATCCTTTCCGATATCCTTTCCACTAGAGTCCTAATAGTCCCGGACTACGGACTCATCAACCCTATTGGTTATCCACATATGGTAAACGGGAAGCTCTCATGTCCCCTCACGGATCATTTCACCGGTCTTAAGCGCCCATGAGCCCAAGTCTAGCCATATGCAACCCTCCAATAAATGGCCCCCACAATGTGATTCCCGTCCTCTCACGGGTTGGTTACCAGTCTTGAGCGCCCGTGAATCCCCATTGCTGCCACGGGTCGTTCGGTCTCAATACCCTTCCGATTTGGGTCTGATATAACGGGGATATCCTAGCCAAACACTGCTAGACAGCCCTAAGTATGACAATTAATAATTCGGGAAAGCGTCGATGGACAACCCCGGAAACATCCCATACTATTTCCGATAATGTCCAAGGACAGAAGTGTCAAAAGGACAGCTCTCAATCCCAAATCATACCTAATCAGATACAATCTCAGATCAGTCATGACATACACAGTCAACAGTTCATCATATACCAAAGAGAATATAAAGTCATGATCTAATCATTAACAATATGATAATAACCAATTCATATAAGTATGAATAATGAAAAGATAACCTAAACAAGTGCTACTGTTCTCACAGTAGTATATCAGAAGTAAAAGTATACAAACAGTAGTAAAACTCATAGTTTCATAAAGATAGAAACCAGAGAGTATGTGATCTATGTAGTTAAGGAGATAACTGTCCTTACCTTCTAACTCGTAAAGTAACTTAGAGAATCAAGTAAGACCTTGACTAAACCTGAGAAAAGAGTCTTAAACAAGTGTATACAATAAGTTAGGAAATATCACAATTCAATCAAAATAGACCAAGAATGGGGTTGCTGTACCCATTGGTCGACTGATTGGTCTACTACCCCAGTCGACCAATGAGTCGACCAACAGAGACAGTAGCCTTCAAGAATCAGAAGTTTTAGAATATGAATCCGAATTTGGTGGTTCAAAAGGGTATAAAATAAGGGGGAAACTTTAATGGAAGCATCCAAGTCTATAGAGGACATCAAACCATTAATCAATTCAAGTTTCCAGGTTACAACTTAGGAACCAGAAGGTTAAACATAGATCATGAAGGGAAAATAGTGTGGATCAAGGATAATGAACTAGAGGATGATAGGTTATGATTCTAGTAAAGAAAACAAATTGATTGGATGCTAACAGGGTCAATAACATATATCCAAGAAATTAAGGTTTCAGCCTTTTTGGCTCCCATGGAAAAGGTTGAGATCACAGGAGGGAGGGAATTAATGATAGGCCAATTACAACAAGAAGAATTATAGAATATTAAATTTAGATCAACCTAACAATTTACCCATGAGGTTTCCCTCACATGGGAGGTTACCAAAGGTTCTCCTGATGACCACACAAGGTTAGGGTTTCAAGGATTTGGGTTTCCATGATTCAACTGGCTAGGGTTAAGATCATGATGATGATCATAGATCTCAAAGAACATGATGAGATCATGGAATAGATGGTTGCAAGGGTGCAGCATCTTCTTCCTGATCTCAACCATGAATAGAATAAAGAAAAGAAAAATCAAAGATAGAGAGGAAAGAGATCATAAACATACCTTTGATGCAGGAGGATGCAGACCACTTGAGTTCTTGCGAGATATCAACCAAGGATGCAAGGGAATCGATTAGAATAGGGTTCTAACTTGTTCCAGAGGCTTAGGAGGCAGATGAAGCGGAGTATTCCCGAGACTAAACTTAAATAGAGTAGCCACGACCTAAATTTCAAAAACAGAATCAATTGGTCGATTGATTGGTCGACTGGTCCAGTCGACCAATGAGTCGACCAATCAGAACAGCAACTTCAAAACAGGGAATTGAAGGCTCAGATCAAGTCTAAACATCAAGGGGTTTTGCACACACCTAAAGTGACATACCTAGTAGGTAGAAATGCCTTCGAACCAATACAGAGAGCACTCCAAGTCCATCAACTAATCCAATCTTCATCAGGGTGCAGTTTCCATAAATGGAACACTGACATCCACACTCAAGGATTCCAATCCAGCCATCAAGTCTTCAACAGAAATGGCCCAAAGATGACTTCTTGCCTTACTTCGGGTTGCTGGACCTACAAACAACAAGGTTTCCGGGTCAAGGTTAGGGTTGGGTTTCACAGTTACAGTGTTCAAGCAGTAGGTTAGTTGCATGCTTCTTGGAGAGGAGCAGGGTAAGGTTTACCAGAAACTAAAGTGACGCAGATCCAAACCTAATTGGATTCTTTTATTAGGAAATATATAGCTATGGGTTATATAGGTTATGGGCCTTTAGTCCCTTGGGTTTTCATTCTAATTGACCAACTTATTGGACCAAAAACATGGGTGCACAAGTTGATTACGAATATAGATATTTAGTTTTATTTTGTTCTAAAGGTCTCCACTTAACAGTCACACAACTTGTTTAGGATTAGTGGGTTCACTTACGTTAAGGTTATATAGGTCTTTTAATGCTTTAGTCAGCTTGCAGTAAGACTTCTAATCTGTTTTGTGATAGTTAGTCAGCGTCCTAGATGTTAGAGGTTAGTTTGGTCAGCTACTTAGTTCGCTGATAGTTAGGAGTTCTATTGCAAGAAGGCATTTGAGTTTGTAAGGCTGTTTAGCCCCTATTAATACCCCCCCCCTCCCCACCCCCCAATTGTGGAGAATGAAATTAGACTTCAAATTTTTGACCTCAAATTGCTTGTGAAGCTCTTAGTGTTTGCAGGTGCTGCTTCTCTTGGTGAGACTGAATGTTGGAGTTGAGAACTCCATCAGTGTTAAGGTTTGGAACCTAAGTCCTTGGCTGTATGGCAGCCTCCATTGTTGATTTATCGAGCAAGTTGCTGACTTGGTAAAACCAATTCTTAGGCCACAAATATAGTCCCTGCTTTTGGAGTTGAGGACTTCAGTTTATGGTTCTTGTGTTTGTAACTCTTCTGATCCTCATCTTGACCATGGGACAGTCTTATACAAGGATCTGCCATATAAATAAAGCTTGGGAAGCTTGTAATGGGAAGGGAATCTGATCTAAGCCATCCTCTCTTCTTTTCCCTTTCTATTTTCGTTTTTGGATGTCCTTCTTCATAGGAACCCTCCCACAACCCTATTTCGTCATTGGAATTTGTTCAGAATTTACCCAAAGTGTACATACTTCATCCCCCTCATCCGATTGTAGTTGCTGCCCAACTAAGTTCAAACAAGCTTCTATTAGAAAATGTACAACTACCTTCTACAAGAATATACACAAGGTGTTCTTTGCGAAACTTCTGCATAGCCAATTTTAACTGTTAAAACCTGTTGTAATTTTACTCGAGTCATCCTTTAATAGTAAGAGAGAGTTTATTTAATTTTCAGACCTATACACCCAGTCAATTGTCTGAAATTAGCCTTTTACCCTTCAGTCATGTTTCTAATAGGAATCCTGCATAACTCCTGATTTGGAAGCCTGATTTAGATATAAAGTTCAGCATATATTCTCCTCTGCATTAACTTGATGTAACTCCTCCTGTCCACCATCAACCTTAACTGTCAAGTGGGCCCTATACTCTATACTCAAGTTTTGGCATACTTTTGTTGGCTGGTTCTGTAGAGATCTTGGTTAGCTGGCCCCCGATTGATCCTTCAGTCTACTGCTGCCTCATAATTTGGCTGGGTTTGGTATTGGTGAAAGCTTCCCAAAGCTCCATTAGTCATTGCTTTATGTCATGTAATTAAGATCGCCCTAATTCTTATTTTGGCTGCTGTCAGATTGGCCTGAAAGATTCTTTCTAGAGTTTAAATGTAAAGTATGATAAAACCAAAATTGTTTTTCCCTAAGTAGATCCAATTGATAATCAATATAACTTTTATCTTATTAGTAAAGTTAATGTTAAAGACAGGCAGATAACACGTTATGTTTGTTATATTGATAATCAATATAACTTTTTTCTTATTAGTAAAGTTAATGTTAAAGACAGGCAGATAACACGTTATGTTTGTTTTTTGGTACCTAATGCAATTATCCCGTTGGTATGCTGTGTTTTCATAATGAATTGATCCCTCCACCTCTTAGACTTCTTGCTTGAAATTTTGTGGTGTTATTACTAATTTAATTTTATCTTTTTGGCATGTTACTATGTTGTGCTTCTACTTTATCATGAGGACATCTTAAAAAAGGATCATGCAGTGCATCCCAGTTGACGAATGAAAAAATGGCTCCATTTTTGTTCTTCTATTTGTGCATATTTACGTTGTTCGCATTACCAGTAAAAGGATTAAATCTTTTGGAATTTAAATATTGCAACAGTCTTTCTTCTTCAAAACCAGTATTTTCTGCATGTAAATGAAAATTATAAATTTTGGGTTTCACTTCGGCTTCAACTAGGATAAATAGCAAAGCTTGGTTTGAACTTTGATAATAATTTTCTCGGCAGACTCATAAATGACTACTTTCTTGTCATTTAAGGGCACAGTGGAGAGCAGAAAATAATAATACTCATATTCCGAGATGATGGGTTTTGCACAAAATGGAAAAGAAATAAAAATAGATAAAAGAATGAATATTCATGATGATGCATTTTATGAATGTGAGGTTATCCAGTAGGATGCTGCCATGCTTCCAATGATTTTCTCTCTGTTAGATGATATGAAGCTGACTATGTAATTACAGGTGGTGGTAAAGTCAGGTCATGTGAGCAAAACTAGTATTGATCCCAGAAGGCTGTGTAAGGTATGCATTTTTTGAAGTCAATTAGATATCTCTGAAGAGACTATGAAATGTTGAGACAACTGTTTTCCACTTTCACTATGCATGTTTTCCCTTTCCCCAAATACATACAGAGGGAGAAGAAAAGATAGAGACTTGATATTTTTGTTTTCTCCAATCTAACTGCAGGATGTGCTGGGGACTGAAGGTCAGCTCTGCAGCTTTTGTTTAATCACTCTTTTGACCTAATGTCAATGTATATGGCTGTTGTCCTTATGGAAATGGACCAGCTGAAAAAGCAGCCTGTTTGGATCTCTAAATTTCCATACCTTATTTTGCATGGATCTCTCTCTCATTCTTTCTCATATGAATGATTGTACAATATAAAATTCACGCTTATGTAAATGCCAATGTGGATCATAGCACTGGCGAGTGGAGACTGACTGTTTAATGTTCCCCAGTACACCAATGTTGGAGATATTAGTTTGAAAATATGACCTGATTTATTGATAAGTACTTGTCCAATCTATGCCTTTTTTGTATTTTAACTGTAGGGAAAAGTTTGGGAAGTTAGGATCATATAATTAGTTTAGATGCTTAGTATCATCCATAATTTCAAAATTGTTTGAAGAGAGTGTCTAGGTTGCCCGACCAAATGGTGTGTGTCTTAACCCTTGAAGCTTCAACAATTTATGAATGAATGGATGGGGAAGTGTCTTAACCCTTGAAGCTTCATCAATTTATGAATGAATGGATGGGGAAAAAGAATTCTTCTATTGGTATATAGCATCATTTCAACCTCATGTTTCCCTGTGATTGAAACTAACACCTAATAGTTGGATTCAGGGGTTGGAAGTATTTGCAACAACAATGACAGAGCCACCTTCTGAACTAGTAGAAATTTTAGTGACTGTTGTTTAGTTCGTAATTCAGTCACTATTACTTCACCATGTCAACTGTGACTGTTTGACACTTTCATGTGACTGTTATCTTATGTAATTTGAGAGATCTGGATGGTATGACAGCTTTTTATAGAGAGAAAAAGGAAATGTCTAAAATTCTCTTGAGGATTAATGTCAAAAGTTGGATATGAAAAACTTCAAGAAAATTTTTGTTTTGTTTTGTTTTGTTTCATTTGTGTGTCTGTTTGTGTAATAGTTTTACAGAGGAAAAACGGGGAGTTCAGGCATTGGCATGTTGAATCCATTTTGGAATGTGCCAAATTGGGAATGGAGACCATGCTTTGTTCTTTTTTCTTCATGTTTTGTAGGCCAGATCTGTTCCATTCTTTAAAAATTGAACAAGAACCCTCTTCAGAATGAAACTTGATTGAGTTTAATTCAAGTTAGTGAATTCATTAAAGAGCCGCAGATCTCTATTTGTAGGCTGGGGCTTTTCCAGATGGCTGAGAAATTTCTTTGTGAGGAAAGCATCTTCTCTCCTCTTTTGTTTCATTTGATTGGGAAAACCAATGGTGGTGATGGCAGTTTGGTAAATATACTTTAGAGTAATTTGGAGAATGGTATTTATTGTACCAAATGCAAATTCTGATCTCAATCTATTCCGGAATTGATTCCAGAAATGTTTACCATCCATTAATTTTATTCTTAAGAATCATGGAACCCGAAAAAATTGGTCTCACCTGGAATCAAGGATTTGGGAGCAGGTTGGGTTAGCAATTGGGCCCTTATTTCAAGAATCACATTGCATACTTGAGCCTGAGAGCTAACTGGCATGATGCAATTATGATGAATTTCGACAAAGCCAAGAATTTTAAGCTTGCCAATCATTGACAGACAGCATTTCTAATCCTGATTGATAAAGCTGTCTAGATCCTACCCAGGAGTTGGCTGGATGTCTGGGTTATCAGCAAGTCTTGGATGGATCATGTCAGCCCATCTGGTTCTGGTTCTGCTGGCTGATGCAACAGGTCTTATCATGATTCTTATTAACTTGACCTTATTGGTTAACTAGAATGAAATTTATTAATGGTTTTGTTCATTTGTAACTATCTTGATTTAGTTCCTTCTGTGGTTTCCCAAGGAAAATTTTATTGGAAGACAGTAACATGTTGATCTAGTTGATTAACAGGAAATTCAATTTTGTCCAGAGGACAGAGGAGCAGAGAATGTCTAGTTAGTTCTTGGAGTCCTAACCAACTTGCAAAGTACCATGGACAGCCTGAAATCCTTCCATTCTTGGCTAGATCCCTTGCATCTAGTTCAGCTTCTCAATCATCAAGACAAACTCCAGAGGTTAGAAATAGAAATTGAAAATTATGAGCTTTTGGCACATCAAATACACATTATTTTGCATTTCAAAGCTTCACATTCAATCATATACATGGTAAATGCATTTAGTTATTTCCATTAAATATGATTTTGCTAGTAATTTTTAATGTTTGCAAAAGATGCTACTTTTAATATAGATTCTGCTCTCAATTGACTAAGCTGTGCACTTCTTCCTCCAGAAGAACAGAAAGGACATATCTACAGTTGATGATCCTTTTGATGCTCCCACATACAATATTCCAGAGAAGCCGGTGACCTTTACAGAAGGTGCCTCTTACAGTGTTATCATACTAGTAGGACTTGGTATTGCAGCTGCTGCTGGATATGCTGTTTTCAAAGAGCTTATTTTTGAGCCTAAGGAGTAGGTTTCTGACTATTGTCTAATAGAATGTTAAATTATAACTATTTTTATCTCCTTTTAAATGACAATGTTTCTGTCATCTGTTTTAGGTACAAGATTTTTGGGAAGTCTCTGGAAAGGGTTCAGAATGACAGTCAGGTTGGCTGATGGCATGTAGTTCTTCTTGCAATCCAAAATTTCCCCCCTTTTTAATCCAGATTTTCTTCCTCTTTTTTGTTTCCTTTTCTAGTTAAAATTCAAAGTTCTTAACCACAATTCTGGAATCTAATTATTAACATTTGAATCTTAGAGCCATCCCTCATATAATGAATTCAGACAATCACTGGGATTCTTTGGATGAATTTCAATTGGTTTCTTTGAAATGCATTCTAGAACGGGTAAGGAACACCTCTTTCTTCTAAAATCTTTTGCTTGGTCGAGCAATGAATGGCAAACACACCACTCCTCAGTGGTGGTTGAGGACCTTTGGTTTGAGCAAGATGGCTTAGGGTTCCCCATAAGCATTTGGTACCAGGAGTTTAAATATGTAGCTAAAAGAAAATTCGTAAATGCATAGTTTAGAGCTGTCCTGGAGCATTTTTGTATGAAAGGTAACGACGGTTGAATTCTGCCTAGGCCATTCCATGGGGTAATAATCATCCAGAACAATGTTGGTTGCTTACATTTGTTGTCTGAAAAGACATGATCAGGATCTGTGTTACAATTTAATTTTTACAGCATGGAGATTTAGTTCAAATTTGATCTAGGTATGCTCTCCTGCAAGTAATTCCCCATCGATATTCCTGTAGCATTGCTCTGCCATTTACCTATTGTTATTGCATCCTTATGATATCACGACCGATGAATTTTTTCCTCTGAATGGCCACCTCTTTTGACGGATTTCATGTTACATGATTTTGATTTGACTTCTATCAGGTTAGAGTGAGAATTGGATCACCTGTTACTGGCTATGGTCAGGAAAGTAGAAACCGGGCAGCTCGGCAACGGATTCCCAATAGAACTTGGACTGATGAAGATGGTATTGAGCATGTTGAGGTACTTCCTTTGTAAAAACTTTGCCGGATATTATCCTGGCTCATCCCTCAGAAACCTCCCTCCCCACCACCCCCACCCAAAAGAAAAAAAGGGGGGAAAAGGAGAAGAAGAAACTGTTTTTTGATTAGTCACTTTTTCTTGGTAGTTAAAAGTAAAGTATGCAAGCAAAATTTTGTAGGTTAATTTCTATATCCGTGGGCCCCATGGAGCTGGCAAGGTTTATGCTGAGATGTTCAAAGACAAGGAGGACAAACAGTGGAAGTTCACATATCTGATTGTTGAGATCAGCTCACCTTCACCAGCACAGTTGATGCTTGAGTCATATGTCCCAGCATAAGACATTGAGATCAATAAAACTTTCATAAATCTGTTACACTCATATCACATGCCATTTTCAATCAAAGCTGTATTCTGATCTGTATGGGATTTTGCTTGAGTTGAGGTTCTTGTGAGGCCTGGCATTCGGCTCGAATAACTTTTTAATTAGTATTTGTCTTTGCGAGGGTCCTTGTAGCTAGTCCAATTGAATTTGGACAAAGCTGAGTTGTATTTGGTTTTTAATTTTCGATTTATTCGGAAAAGACTGTCTGACCTCCAAGGCTCCATTGGCTTCTCTTTCTTTTGCTGGCCTTTGACAGATTAATCTATTGGTTGCATAGAGCCAATCAAGTTCAAAGACCCTTAATTTGTGAGGGTAGGGATTCTTCAGTTTTGTGAATTCATTTGAGGTATCAAATAGAATCTAATGGATCTCCCTACAGTTTGGATGAGTAGCACTGAAATATTCTAAGATTATTTATTTATTTCTTTGCATGTAACAAAAGGGCTTGCTTGTTCAAGGTTGTGGGGAGTTTATTGTCATTGATGGTTGTCATTTGAAGGGCAGCTTTGGTAGCATTTACTTGCCATTGAAGAAACAAGTAAGATAACTGATGTGCTAAAATTAGGTTGCAAAAAGAGGTTGATGAATGCTCCAAGCTTGAAGACTAAATTGTTATGGTGAAGGTGAAGCCGAAACCTTGCTTGCAGGACTCTTTAAACTAGACAATCAATTCCATGTGTATCAGAAGGCAGTTAATGTAGTAGCTTCTGATACCTCCTGCCATACTCTTACTGAGGCAGTGCTCTCTATCTAGCAAGAGAGTGTGTGTGTCTGTGTTTACGGTGGGCTGCTGTTTTCTATGATCCTAGCTTATTAATTCGTTTTGGCACAAGGGAGGAACTTATATTTCCATTTCTGCTGGGTTGAATTGTTTGTCACTGCTTTTCTGGAGGCAGTGAGTGAGTGACCTTTCCATCCTGAAAATATAAGGCTAAGGGCTCACTTTCAGCTATTTCAGTTTGGTACTTTCATCTGTTGATTTTGTATTTTGAACCGTATAATTTGAGAGGAATCTACCGTTAAATTTAATTGTCAAATTTATCATTGAAAAGAGTTAAATTACTATTTATTTTTAAAAATATCCCCATAATAAACAATGTTTGAAAGGTTTTCAATGATAAATTGGACAACTATATCCAATGAAAATCTAATTCTGGGGTCTATGTGCTTTTTAAACATAAAGTGGGGTGTCAGTGCTTTAAGGCCTCCATTTTGGGGGTGCCAGTGCAATTTGCTCTATAATTAATAAAAAGGATTACAGGAGTCCAAATACTCCGATAAAATAATCAAAGAGAGAATCAATGTTCAGAAGAAATATCGAGTTTAGCAGAAGCAATAAAAAATAAACTAAATTATCTTCTTTCCAATTTATTTCTGTAAAGCTAAATAATAATTTTCATGAATAACAAGAAAGGGGGTTCTCTAGTTCTACAGATGATCTGCAAAATGTCTGGCAATCTGCTTCCTTCAGCCATCAATGGGTGCTACAAGTGCACTATCTGCAGGAGGCTTCGTGCACGTTATCTCTGTCTCTCACTAACGGTGCTACTTCACCTTCATACCAGAGGGTTCTCTCATATGAATTCTCTCCAATTTCAGACGACGTGAAACCATCTGTGCAGTTCAATATAACATACAAAGAAAAAGGAATGAGTTTTGACGAACTCAGTAAGGATAAATTCTCATCCATATGTCAACTCGGTCAACAATGCATATATATATGATATGAATGATAGGCAATAATATGAATGCTACTAAGATCTAACTATGCAAGTCTCTAGACAGTTGAAATGCTTTAAGATATAACACCAGCCCTCCTCTGGATAGGTCTAGTCAGTTTGATCTCTCACGAACTGGCTACCTCTATTGGGATCCTGGGTAAAGGGGTAAAGTCATCATCAAACATCCATGGCTGGGGTTAAAATCAACACTCTCTTAACACGACCATTGGTAATGAGTACTGGCGCATGTTGGGGTTTCTAATCCAATGCAAGTCATACCGGTAACATACTATATGAATTCCAGATACTTCCCTATGGCACCAACCAACTCGGTTCCGTATTCTTCGCAACCTAGGAATGAGAATCCTCACAGACTGGCTACCACTGTTGGACTCCACTCCCTAACCCTATGGTTATCCATATATTATTGGGGCGGAATGCTCTCATGACTCCTCACGACACCCGGGCTGTTCCTTGGACATCCATGAGCCCAACCCTAACATATGCAACCCTACCATTGCATGAACAACAGTAGGCCACTGAGTCTCCGCATGGACTAGTTACCGTTGTAGGATGAAAAAGAGTCACGTCACCATTGTCACAGGTCATTTGGCTTCAATTCCCCTACCGAAAGGGTAATAGCATGTAGGGTACTTAGCCATGCAATTCTAGACTCCCTAGGTATGTCATCCAGTAGTCATGATAGTGTTGGAGGCATCAGTGAGCATGTGTCCCATACCACAACCCTCTGATATCTCAAGCCAAGATACCCAATTGGATACCCTTTCTATCACAACTACACTACATCAGTCAAGATCATATCATAACCATTCATTCAATACCATGAAGTGATAAAGTGTATAAAGACATCACAAAACAACAAGTATATAACAGTATTATAGTGAATTAAACAATTACAGCAAGGCACATGATTAATGAATAATAAAGGAAGCAACTGATTCATCATATTGATGTCATTGCATATAAACAAGATAATGTGTCCTTACCTGTAAATATGTAAAATTATAGAAAAGCAAGAAAACTTTACCCACTGTAGTTTCAAAGAATCATAGAGGTCACCTAAATATAAGGTTACAAAAATATAGAAGAGTCATGAGTTGAATCAGAGCAAAAACCAAACTCACACAGTCACTATGTCTCAGCCGGTCGCTTGTGCCAGTTGTTTGGGTCAAGCGACCGCCACTAGTGACCGCCCCAGTTACAGACAATCTTCCAACTTCGAAATTCTGACTTTTGATTATCCGATTTCAATCTAGTTTTAGGATGATCTTAATCCGAATTCCAATCTTAACAAGTCTATAACAAAGGAGCAATACAAAAACCTAAAATTAACACAGATCAAACACCCAAATCATCTCCCTTGATTAGATCCATCCTTTATTTGAGTGTAGGGATTCGTTTTTGGACAGGATCTTCTCAAGAACATTGATAGGGATGTCAATTTATAGTCCGAACCATTAAAACCGAACCGCACAGCCCGTTATAGCCCGAACCGGCCCGAACAAAACCTTAATGGGCCGTAATTAGGCTGAGGGTTGTGGAGCCCGCACCAACCCGAAACCGAACCGCAACCAGTTATAACCCGTTTTGTAATTTTACATTAAATAGTATTTGAATCATTATATTACCATTAGGTAGTTGGTATAGACAACTAAAAATTAAGCATGAATTCAAAGATCAAATAGCCATTTTATTACTTAATATCTAGGTTCTTGATTTCTATAGAATGGGTGGGTTTTTTTTAATGGAAATTGACCAATAGCAACTTTGCTTTCCATATAATTTTCGCTTTTGTTGTAGGATGCTCAATTGTTTCTTCTTGTTTTTTTTTCTTACACACCATAAGCCGTTAGTCAACCCGAATTTAAAGCGTTAGCCAAAACCGTTAATTAGCCCGAACCCAAACCGCACCAAACCGAAACCGGCCCGAAACAGTTATTTTGCTAATGGGCCGTGTTCGGGCTAGGTGATTTTCAGCCTGAAACCGTTAGGCCCAGCCCCAAACCGCACCGTTGACACCCCTAAACATTGAAAAGGGAATAGAACTAATCATAAAGGTTACCACCAACAGGAGGAGATGGATCCAACAGCAATCCAAAGTTGAAAGAAGAGAATTGAGTGAAAGGGATTCACTTACCTCAACCAGATCAAATCAGCAAACAGACGAGGGGAAAAGATCCAGATCGCAAACCAAGCTTTCCTCACCTTCCAGCACGTGTTCTCTGCCTCCTAACCGTCTACAACAGCAATCCCAAATATAATAATGAGTTAAAACACGGGGGTTTGCTATTTATAGAGGACAGGGGGCAAATTAGGGCAAAATCCCGCAAGCAGACCATGGTGGTCGCTTGGGGTGGTTGATTGGCCCAATCAACTACCTTAAGCAACCGCCCCTGGTACTTTGCAGTACATGGGTGTTTTGCTCAAGGGGTTGACTCCCAACCTTAACCTAACCCTAAACAACACATGGAGGAGGTCTTACCTTCATTTCAGACATCTCCAAATATCTCTTGCCTTCTACCAGAGATCCAACTTCCCAGTAAGGCAAGTTCTTCATCAAGAGAATCCAGATCCATGGGTTCAATGTATGGATCATGGATTTCTATCCGAACACTCCTCAACTTAATCCGGCTAGACCTTTGGGTTGTTGGACTTGCAATACGGATTCCGGGTTAGAATTACGAGGGTTGTTATAGATATTGTCTCCTTCTTACTTTATTGTTGTAATGGAATGCAATTCGCCTTTGATATTGTCATATCCCGCCAGATAACCACCCAGCCTATACCCTATCTGGATTACCCGGGGAGTGATCCACAGCCCAAAAGATCAAGTTTAGGAACGATCATATCCATTTAGCACAATAACATAATCAAAAGCAAGAACAAATCATTGTATTCCAATAAAATTATAATAAAAGTTAAGAAAGGATCCTAGAAGGATCACTAAAGAATATCAGAGTGCAGAATAACAAGATACTAAATCAAAAGACAACTGTAGAGTATAGTGGAAATATACCCCACAACATATGCGGAAGGTAAATCGAAATCTAAAGCAAGTTCTAAGCTAATACAAGTAAAATAAAAGTCTAGAAGAAACAAGAGAATCTAATCCACATCTTCAGTCAGCTCTTCTTCTTCTTCAGTCTTCATCTTCTTCGCTTTGGGGTCATGCTCTTGAAGCTTCAGATCAGCATCTAGAGCACGATCCCATCGACGAATAAGACAATGCCGGCTGCCATCAATAGAAGCCATCAATGCAACCCAAGTCTGTGGACTAGCTGTCACGCTGTTCATTACCTTGTCCAAGGACATCCGAAGCTGTACCATGTACGAAAAGGTCCTCCGTGCTGGTGCACGAGTTCTCTTTCGTACCTGCAATGTCATCTAAAAACAAGTCCCCCGAAGGGTAAGCTCAAAAGAACTTAGCTAGTAATCCAAACACAATAAGCATCTTCACATGCATTCACAGGCAAACATATATGCAATGATATGAAACAATATACGCAAGTATGCTTCTAACTCTATGTATGTATGCTGGTGTCTATTGGCAGACATGCTTTAAGTCATAGCACCATACTTCTTTAGGAAGGTCATTCACTCTCCCTCAGCCATCTAGGCATCTTGGGCTCTGCCGGTGGTAGTTGGTTAAGGCATCCCTCGGGACATTGCATGGCTGGGGTTTAGGTCACCGCTCTCTCACATCACCATTGGTCTAAGTATTGGTGCATGTCAGGGTAAAGCCTAGCCCAATGCAAGTCTTCTACTTAGTCATATCAACTCAGATCCAGATACGTCCATTCCTCGCCCCTGGCGATCCTTTCCGGTATCCTTCACACTAGAGTCAGCATAGTCCCAGACTACAGACTCATCAACCCTATTGGTCATCCACATATAGTAGACAGGAAGCTCTCATGTCCCCTCACGGATTGGCTACCGGTCTTGAGTGCCCATGAGCCCAAGTCTAGCTATATGCAACCCTACCAATAAATGGCCCCCATAATGTGATTCATGTCCCCTCACGGGTTGGTTACCGGTCTTGAGCGCCCATGAATCCCCATTGCTGCCACGGGTCGTTCGATCTCAATACCCTTCCGAATCGGGTCTGATATAACAGGGGTATTCCTAGCCAAACACTGCTAGACCAATCCTAGGTATGTCAACCAGTAGTTAGGAAAAGAGTCAAGGGGCACCATAGGAAAGCGTCCCATACCACTTCCACTGATGTCCAAAGACAAAAACACCAATAGGGCATTCCCCATTCCACAACTACGACCTAAGCATCCACATCACATCATGATTCCAAACATATCATAATCACATTCATATCCACATCATAGTCCATATCGCATTTTCATAATCAACCATCAATTCTAATATGTAATTAACAATGTGGACAAGCTACTGTAGTTGTAGAAGTATCATGATGTAAAAGAAACCAAACAACAGTAGTTAAATCATGCATTCATATTATAATACATAAAAACATGTAAATAGGCATAATGTGAGTTGGAATACTCACCTCATAATCCAAACTTATAATCTTCAAATAAGAGATCAGAGAACAGATCCAAAATCACCTAAACAAGCTTGACAAAACATGTATAGGTCATAAGAAGCGATTCCAAAAGATTGGAGTCGAAACGAATCAAAAACAGAGTTGCTGTCACTTCGGGTTGATTGGCTGGGTTGATTGGTCCAATCGACCCAATGAACAGTACGAGTCAAAAATCAGATTTTTTATCCGAAACCTATCCTACACAATTCGGAATGCTACAAAACTTGGAGGGAATCTCTAAAACAGTAGTCTAAGACTAAAAAACATATTTTAGACATCAAACAACGATCAAAACCATTACTTACTAATTTGGAATCATACTTTCTAATTTGGTAGAAAACATAGTTTTCATTGAAAACATGCTATGAATGAAAGAGATGAACTAGAGATGATGAGATCTCATTCTAGTACATGAATACAGTAAATCAGAGGTATGAATAATCATAAGAATACATCTATAATGCTAGAAGAAATCGAAATAAGAATATGATCATAGATGCATGTAGAAAACATAAGAATCATGGTAAGAATTGATTATGATGATCATAGTATGAGAATGAATGGAGATTGTAGAAGATACAATTGCAGAGATGCAACAGCTTCTTCATAATCTCAGATTAGAGAAGAGAAAGGTCATGGAAAGAATGAATCAATAACATAGAAGTAAGATTACTAACCTTTGATTGAAGAGCAAGAGAGAGAAAGCTTGAGAGTTGAATGTAGACCTTCTTCCACACCAATGGAGGCTTGGAAATGAGTTCGTTCTCTAGGTGTTTTGGAGGCTAGGGATACTAAAAACACGAAGTCCTATGGTATATATAGCAATATAACCCTATTTAGAAGATTCTGCTCAAGTTCAGCATCCTTGGGTTGATTGGCTGGGTAGACTGACCCAGTCGACCCAGGCAATCGACCAGGCCTGTCAACTTAGCCGAAAACAGGAATTTGAGGGCCTTCCACTACTCGGAATCAAACGAAACTTTAAACACATAAACTACAACTTACCTAGCATGGAAAAATGGCTTCGAATCATATCTAACCAAGCTCTAAGGTCATCAACCAATCTTCTCTTCATCAAGGCGTAGTCTCTTTTCTAAATCAACCAGGGTCTTCAAGTATGGGACATCATTGTCTAACTTCATGGTTCGGAGTCGAACACCATGTCTTCTACTGCTATGGCCCATAGTTGACTTTCAATTCTCTTCGGGCCTTTAGATCTACACTAAGGGAGAGGTCCGACTTGACTTCCTAGGACCTTCTAAACATATCAACACCATACTCAAGGTCCAACTTCAAGGTCAAACATCAAACAAGTTCTTTTTCATCCAAAACAAATAGGGTGTCTAATTTAGGTCTTGGGCTGGATTTCACAGATATTCTTCTAGGCGAAACTGTGCCTTATCTCTAACTTTATCAAGTTGATCTAAATTCATCTTCGTACCTTCAACATTCACCTCTTCATCAAACTCTTCTCTCTAAGTGTTCGACTTGTACCTCAACCTGGTACTTGATCTTCAACCCCATAAGCCAGTCTAAACGGTGTTTCTTTTGTGGTCGACCTTGTTGTTGTTTGGTAAGACCAAACTACATTGGGTAGTTCGTCCACCTATCTTCCTTTTAGCTGGTCAAACCTTTTCTTCAATCCGTCGAGTACTGTTCTATTAGTTACTTCAACTTGACCATTGCTTTGAGGATAAGCTAACGAAGACATTCAGTGCTCTATGCCTTGCTCTTTGCAGAACCTTTCAAATTCAAGGTTTTCAAACTGCTTTCCATGATCTGATACAGTTATCTTAGGTATTCTATATCTGTATATAATGTTGTTGGTGACGAACTTTTTCATCTAATTTGTGTTGATTGAGGCAAGGGCTTCCACTTCCACCCACTTAGTGAAGTAATCGATGGCTACAACCCAGGTATTCCCTGCCCCTGAATGCTTTTGGCAATTTTCCCACTAGATCTATTCCCAATTTTGCAAAAGGAATAGGTAACAATTCTAATGTTAATGGTTCTGCAGGGGCATAAGGTATGGTAGCATGAGCCTAGCATTTGTTACATCTCTTCACATAGTTTGTTGCATCTTCTTGTATAGTAGGCCAAAAATATCCCTGACTTAACACTTTATCTACCAGTATTTGAGCTCCAATGTGTGCCCCACACACTCCTTCGTGTATTTCCCTTAAAACATTATGGGCTTCAAGAGATCCTAAACATCGAAGAAGTGGTTGAGTTGAAGATTTTTTATATAGCCGACCTTCTCTGATTGTATACCGGGCAGCTCTTTGTCGGATTGCTCAAGCTTCCTTCTGGTCTTCTGGAAGTTGATCATGTGACAAATATTGGATAATCGGAGACATCCATCCTTTCTCGGTTTGTATCTGCATGCTATCGACCATATATGTATGATGAACTTGCGGTTCAAGTTGGACAACTTTGGAAAAGTCCTCCAATGCTAGGTAAGACCCTTTGTTAAGTTGGAAAAGGACCCAGTGGAGTTTGTGGCTTTCGGAGACCAAAATATGATTTTTGGCCTTGTTGTCCACTTTGGTCGCTTAGCCTTGGTTGCTTTAAGCGACTAACACACCAAGCGACCAAAGGTGTCAGGGGCAGTTTGGTCACTCCTTGGAAATTTGGGACTTCGAAGCCCTGTATAGTCTATTTTTGTTATAATTTGTCTCATAATGTTCTAAAGACATTAGAGAACGTGGGAAGCACCTCTTAGCACCCTCATCGGGGCTTTGGAAGATCCTCAGGCATTCACTAAAGTTCTTCCGTCGAATCTTCCTCTTCAAGGTTAGTAATCCCTCTGACTCTCTCTAAGCCTACGCACTCCTCTGTTTCTACCCATCTTTGTGATTATGAGGAAGGTCTCATGCCACTTCTACGACCTTTCCTTCAATCCTTATAGTCTTAGTGCGAATCCCCATTCACTGTATTACTCCCATGAACTACACATGATGTTTTGAAAAGAAGTCTTGTGTAGCCTTCACAATGTATATTCATTCAAAGATTTTGATTTCTACATCATGTTTGATCTATTCGTAGGATAGTTTTCGACCATGATCTACTATTCCCTCTTTCCTAGAGTGAATTCCCATTCACTCTAGTCTCTCCGTGAAATCCGCGGACTGATATCGATAAAAGCCTATTTTATGATTCGATTGCATTTCTTTTCCATTGACCACATGAGATGTTTAGACCATGCTAGATAGTCTTCTTTTACTGTTAGTAATCTTCCCTTAAAATTTCAAAGTGTTTCAAATCCCAGAAGATGAGTTTCCGACCAAAATTTAGGGTTTCTGTCCGTACAACAAACCTTTGGTTTCTTTAAGCGATCAACCATAAGCGACCAAGGTGGACAATGACAACAACTTCCACTCTTTTGGTCAGTTTTCATCTCCAATGTTTGGGGGTTTGTTCCTAATACTTAGCCTATGTTTGTTTAGGGTTTCTTTGGTAACTTTGGACCTACCCTCTGATATTTTCTTCGGAGTTTTCAAATTAAGTTAAGGCAAGAATGTTCGCTACAAATAACCTAGTTTACATTCTTACTTATATTGGAATTAATATGCATGATCTTACTACTGTTTAGAACTTGTTTATATTTGAACACTAATGTAACTATAGTAGTATATTACTTATGTGATTTGCTTATCCATTATGAATATGAATGGTGGGATATTACTTATGTGAATTGCCTATCCGTTATTAATATCAATGATTGGACTGAGAAGTGATGGCCTAAGTTGTGACCAGGGAATGGGGAATGCCCTTTTGGCGTTTCTATCTTTGGACACTAGTGGAGGTGGTAGGGGACACTTTCGTATGGTGCCCCTTGGCGCTTTCCTTGATTACTGGTTGACATACTTAGGGCATGTCTAGCAGTGTTTGGCTAAGTAAACCCTATTATATCAGACCCTATCAGAGGGGAATTGAGACAGAGTGACCCGTGGCAACAATGGGGATTTGTGGGCGCTCAATACCAGTAACCAACCATGAGAGGACACAGATCACATTGTGAGAGGTCATTCATTGGTAGGGTCACATTTAATAGACTTGGGCTCATGGGCGCTCAAGATCGGTAACCAACCCATGAGAGGACATGAGAACATCCCGTTTATTATTTGTGGATGACCAATATGGTTAAGAGTTCGTAGTCCGAGTTGGTCGGAACCATAGGATACAATGACTCTAGGGGGAAAGGTACTAGAATAGACTGGCTAGGCACGGAAGGGAAGTATCTGGCCCTAATTTGATATAACTCAATTGATGACTTGCATTGGGCTAAGTTTAACCTGACATGGAATATTCGAGAGAGATGCAGGACCCAATTACCACCGGAGAACTCAAGATGCCGAGATTGTTGAGGGAGAGTGATTTGAAACCTACCCGGAGGAGTATGGTGTTCTATCTTAAAGTATGTCTGCCACTAGAGACTAGCATATATAGAATTAGTAGCATACTTACATCATGTTTCATGTCATATTACATCTTGACTGTTCTGAATCTTTGTAAGTGTTGTTTGTGAATGAACTATTTGCTGAGTTCTTTTGAACTCACCCCCTTTGGGGACAACGTTTGTTAGATCTTACTACAGGTACTAATGGTTTCAAGAACCAGGACTACGAGACCGCGACGGATGACTCGTATGGATTGCAAGATATGGTTATTATGACTATAACAGTGAAGACTTCCAGTGTGACGGTGGAGCGTACTAAGATTAGTCATGCTCTGGAGCTAGTGCACCGGCTTTGGGATACTAAAGTCTTCGAGTTTAGGCATATTTTATTTGAATTGAAAGAGACCTATGATTAGACTAAATCTTATTCTTATTCTTAGTTGTTTTTGTTGTAATAGTTTATATTCTAGATCTACCTTAGAGTTTTGATTTACTCTTCCGCATTTTATTTATAGAGTAATTTTCCGCTATACTCTATACTCTGACTGTTCCTTTGGTATCATATTTTCCGCACATTGATTTGATATTGTAATCTTTCTAAGAATCATTCGTTGATTATTTCCTTAATAATATTTAAACATTGATTTAGTCTTGTTCTTAATTATATTATTGTGAATGTGTGGGGATGATTGTCATTAACTAATCTTCAGGGCTATGGAACGCACACTCGGGTATTTCAGGAGGTCAGATCAGAATTTCGACTGAAATATTGGATCGAACGGTCAAAATTTCGGCTTGATGGCGCATGACCCAAGCAAAATTAGCGTATGAGAGGGCTTTGACATAAGACTAAGAGTGGGTAGGGAGGCATATGCTATTTTTTATTCCAGGTTACTATCGTTACATGATTTTGTTAAAGGGGAGAGAGTTGTTATAGGATTAACGGAAAGTGGGCTCAAGATTTGACAGGGCCTGATGAACTTGATAGGTGTAGCTGGTTAAGAAGGGTCAAAATCATCTGATGGTTCCCAGGGTCAAGATGAAGCACATCCTACAAGGTGTTGGGGAGTGTGTAGGGGTGTCAACGGTGCGGTCTCAGGCTGGGCCTAACGGTTTCGAGCTAAAAAACACCTAGCCCAAACACGGCCCATTAGCAAAATAACGGTTTCGGACCGGTTTTGGTTTGGTGCAGTTTGGGTTCGGGCTAACTAACAGTTTTGGCTAACGGTTAAGATTCGGGTTGACTAACGGCTTATGGCGTGTAAGAAAAAAAAACAAGAAGAAACAATTGAGCATCCTACAACAAAAGTGAAAATTATATAGAAAGCAAAGTTGCTATTGGTCAATTTCCATTAAAAAAAACCCACCCATTCTATATAAATCAAGAACCTAGATATTAAGTAATAAAATGGCTATTTGATCTTTGAATTCATGCTTAATTTTTAGTTGTCTATACCAACTATCTAATGGTAATATAATGATTCAAATACTATTTAATGTAAAATTACAAAACGGGTTGTAAAACAGGTTATAATGGGTTGCGATTCGGTTTCGAGTTGGTGCAGGCTTCACAACCCTCAATCCAATTACGGCCCATTAAGGTTTGATTCGGACTATAACGGCCGGTGCGGTTCGATTTTAACGGTTCGAATTATAAATTGACATCCCAAGGAGTGTGTTTCAGTGTTGTGGCCTTATAGGGTTATGGCAAGGGTAGGGTAATTAATGGTAGCTTCGCATTGGGATGATGGGATGATGGGACGAGGGGAAGATATTGATTCATCCGAGGTTTAAGGTGAGAGATATTATTGACCTGGGAAACTTGTTCAAGGGGCAAATTGCAAGCAGTGTACGATCACCCCGTACCAAGCATGGTGAGGTGACAGGTGTCACATTGTTGAGGTTGCTGGAATTTTGTCTAGACATGACCTACGACCCAGCTCAATCAATCTTCTCCAACTCTGTGAATGATTCCGATACTGCAACAGAACCTTCCTTTCTATATTTGAAACACAACTCGCCCTTTGCACAAGTCTAGTATAAATCCCGATCATCACCCTTGTCAGGGGCACTCTGTGCTTTCCGACGATTTTACCACCACAAATCCTGTGGAGCCTACAGGTAAAAAATAATAAAAAATATAAAAACAAAAAATTTCATCACCCAACCCCTGGATCCCCTGTATTTATGGTGGTAAAGCCGTCGCTCTGTGCTCCCCCGACGGGTATCTGATCCGGACTCGTCTAGTATCAGGTGATGTTGCTAATCCCTTCCCCCCCCCCCCCCCCCCCCCCACAGACCTAGAAGATTGCTAGACATTTATCCTCATTGGATAAAACAAACAACAAAACAACCCAAACACGTTCATTCAAAATATTACTCCAGAAGCATGTGCAATAACTTAAAAGCGATCATCGAGTCCAGAAAAATGCCGAGGCAAAGATCGAGAAGATTGACTTGGAAAAAGAAAGAAGGAACAGGGGATCAGTTTAAAGAGGATTTTTAGAATTCTTTTTTATTTAAACAATGCAAAAAACTTGAGTGGTCAAAGGAATTAAAGAATAACTTGGTACAATTGATAACCGGGTTCCTAATGGCAGCTTGTAGCCTGGGATTGGAACAGCAAGACGGAAGTTTAAAGGGCAATAATGCATTGATACAAAAAATGGAAGAATGAACCTAGAATGGCCTATATGGAAATTGACCAGAACTAGATGTAGCCAAAAGGAATCATTGAAGAACTCAACAAAAGTGATATGGTCATCAGAGATGATCCAAACAAGTTCAATGTCGTATGGCTGAGCCGCAATTACTAGCGGTTCTAGCTTCAAGCAAGCTGCAACCTGCAATCCAAACTTTGCAAGATAGAAGTAGTAAGGTTCACTGTCAAAAATAATGGAATACAGAACCTAGGATGACAAGTATTGAAATTGGGCATAACAAAATCCAAAAGAAATTGTTGAATAAAGTTGATAGGTGGTCTGAATCCTCCCTCTGCCATATGGCTGACCATTGACTACTAGCAATTCAGGCTTCATTCAAGCGAATTGCAGCATGTAATCTGAACTGTGCAAGACAAAAATTCCAAGGACATTAAAACCTACTGCCAGAAAAAAAAAAACTGAGGAACAAAGTGACAACACCAAGGAACTATGAACCAATTCATCATGCACAAGGGAATTTGCCTCTACTGGCATTTTTACAAATAACAAAAGAGATAAATTTTCAACAATTGAAGGAAGAGATTCCTTTCCAAAAAGGTGGAATCTGTACCAACCAGCTCTGCAAAACTCTACAAGAACTTCAGAAGGAATGGTTACCTGAAGGAAAAAATTTTAAAAAGGAAAGAAAGGGAAAAAAATATTAGGTTTTTCTCTGATTTTCAGAATCACTTCACTTTTTTGCTTTCAGCTAGCATCAAGAAGACAAAAGTCACCAAGACAGTCTGCAGAATACCAAAAAAGAAAAAGTTAAGAAACTAGAGAGATCATGCTACACATATGCTCATACTGCATTACAATAAGAATCCACATTTCTAGTAGCTACCCAACCCAAAAAATATGTGAAAAAACAAAAAATAAATAGTCCAAGAGGAAAATTTGAGGGTTGTCACCCCTCCTTGGCCCCAGCGCATTAATAATACAATATATACATAAGAAAAGATGAAACTTGAAGGGAGTTAATACAGTTTCACAATAGGTTAGGTAAGTCAATAAGTTGCATTCACACAAAGTAGGTCATGCCTAACAATGGCTGTGGGCCTTGAATCCAAGTTGTCTTTTAACTTTCATGGGCCTTTAATGTGTTGGACAGCGTTATTTTCATGGTTCCAGAGCACCCAGACTAGCTGTGCTAAATGTGTCAAGAGTTATACACTAGTAATTGCTTGTAATTACTTGATCTTTGTCAGCTAGCTAAAAATAAAATTTTCTGAAAGATATCATTTTATTCACCCAAAAAATAAGTTGTTCTGAAACTTATGTTCAGCAGTAGTTACCATCAATAGTTTAGATGAAGTTGTCAATTATTTAAGGGCAAATACAACTTATATAGTTCATAAAGGACTTACCATTCTGAACATTTTGATGTAGACTAAAAAATTATTCTGTTCAGGCCTCTTGACTTCTAGGCCTTGTTACAGCTGGACTTCATTCTCAGATGTCAATAGATGAGGATCTAACCGAATTTCTCAATTACGTGTATGAGATCTGCTAAATTCAATCACTCCCGTGACAAAATCTCAACAAATATATCTTTCAGCTGGATGTTTTCATACATCTCTCTTAAGATATTATCATCAGGAACTCTTGATGAAGCATTCATCCTCTCCCCATGCAGACGCCTTGAAGAGAAAACCAACTTTGATATCTCTTCCTTCTTAACTTGTTTTGCATACTGTTCTTCCTCCTTCGTCCCTACAGCAATGAGATGATATGTGTATACAAACCTTTTCTGCCCGAGTCTATATGCTCGGCTTATGGCCTGCTTTTCCACAGATGGATTCCAAACAGTATCAAGAATAACAACCCTTGAAGCTCCAATCAAATGTATACCCTCTGAACACGCCCTTGTTGATGCAAGCAATATCCTTGCATCGGTTTCTGGATCATTGAAGATATTGATTGAGGACTGCTTCTGGTATGGCTTATCTTCTCCATCCATTTGTAATACCTCCTTCCCTTCAACCCAACTAAAATATGAAAGAAGCTGTTTCTTTATGAACCTCAATGGTTCAAGATACTGACTGAAAATCAAAACCCGCTCTTCCGTTGGCTTAATCAGCCGGATGAGTTCCATGAGGAACCTTATTTTCACTCCTTCATTGGGTCTTCTGTTTAAATCATTCTTTGCAGAATCCTCGATGTTCATCCACAAAGAAGGATGAACTGAAATCAGAGCCAATTGATGCTCCTGCTCAAATGTATTCTGCACTCCTTTAACTCTATCAAAGAGTTCTTTTTGCAGAGGAGTTGGACGTAGATAAATTGTCCAGTTCCTGAGCCCAGGAAGATTGTCTTTGAGTATAGTACCTCTATGAACATGAACAAAGGGATCAAGCATTCCTCTAAGTTTCTGTAACCCATCATCAGAACAGGTCAGGGAAGACCATTTCCCTTTTGAACGGATCACATCAGTAAACTTTGGCCTCACCAAGCACAAGATGTTGTAAAGCTCTTGAAAATTATTCTGGAAGGGAGTTCCTGAAAGGATTATCCGTTTCTTAGTTTCAATTTTGGACACAGCCTTCCACATGCAGGTATGATGGTTACGGGGCGTATGCCCTTCATCAAGAATCAGAAGTCCCGGTTTCTCAAGAAGGATCTTCCTGATCTCTTTACCTAGAGTGTCATGTTGAATCCTCTGTCCCGTCTTACTTCCTTTGGCATATCCCTCTCCAACAAGTTCCCCAAAAAGATGATAACTAATCCCTAAGATGCTCATCTGTGTTGACCAGGAATACAACTTCAACATACGTTTCTGGTTTACACTTCCATATCGCTGTGCCAATCCAAGGACAACTGGAATTTCTTTCCCAGAGATCTCACGGTTATTCAGATTATGAAATGGAATGTCAACTTTCCACTTCTTGAATTCTTCCTCCCAAGTTGGAAGAACGCCGGTTGGAGCAATGATCACTGGTTGGCAGTCTGGATACACTTTCATATACGTCAGGAGAAAGACAATGGTTAAAAGGGTCTTCCCTGTTCCTGGGGCATGTGAAATTACACACCCACCCACACCATCAGAACTTCTGGACTTATTCAACATCTCAAGTTCAATGCCTCCAGCTAAGTTCTTCCACATGAACTCAAAACCTTCACGCTGGTGTGGATACATTCTATTTCGGAGGCCAGGAATGATGTCCCACACAGTGCCTTCAGCAAATATATGTGAATGCTGGGAAGCCCCAACATTATCTTGGATGTCAAGCTCATCCAACATATGGGAATCATCCCCTTTGGCAGAAAGGGTTTGCTGGTATGATCTCCCCGAAGAGCATTTTGCCTATACAACATGCAAAACATAAAACACAAATAAGTAAAAGAAAGGGTCATGTGTGACTAAATATAGGGAGTTAAGCAGCAGATGAAAGCTTGAAGATTTATGAAGTCCAGTCACATTCACCTAAACTATTCGTTAAGCAATGAATTAAAAAAGGAAGGATAATTTAGACACCCACTTAGGAATGCTTCACATAGTCTAAATATCTGTCCTAAGCAAATCAAATGTGGAATACAAACTATTGAGGCCAGATGAGAGCCTAGGATTCCATGCTCAAATTTCATATTTCAACTAAAACGGAGTTTGACCACATGGAAGAATAAAGCATCAAAAAACCATTAAGGAAACATATGGATTGAACATATGGCCAATCCAGACCAACCTCTCCCTGTCCACAGGACAGAATTGTCATATGACCCTTCCAAATGGCACAATCAGGTAGATCACATAAGGAGGCTTTCCAATCTAGCACTTTAATCCCCCAGCCAACAACATCATCTCCCAAGTCGAAGAAAATTAGCATTGACTTGAACACACCTCTTCTACATGCTCAACTTTCCCATGTTGAAAATGCATATCCACTTCCACATCAGTTGAGACTAGAAAATCCAATGCAAATTTTATAGGACACTTATGCTGTACATGCATTCTCAGAACGTAGGTTACATCCCTAACATAGAATGAGGATGCACTTTGAAATCGAATGGCATATACATGGCAGTGTCCCAGAAACGTTCTCATCTGTAGCCCAATCTTTTTCCACACGTCAATGGGTGTTCAGGCAAATATTATGATAATATTTAGACCATATATCCACACCTGTTACGTAATAAACCAGCAGAGATTTTGAGCAAGACCTGTGGGGGCCATACAGCCCATGTGTGGAGGAGATTGAATAATATTAGGTCCCATTCCTGATTTTGTGTGAAAATATTTCTAGAAAAGATATTGCCTTCTGTTTTAGGAATCTTCTAGAAGATTTCCACTTTTTTTTTTTTTTTTGAAAAGTATACATTTGTGTTATAGAAAAAACTACAGTAAAGGTATTCTCCTATAACCCCCTTAACATAGAGCAGGGAGGAGAATCCTACCGAGGAAGGCATAAGCCCAGTAACTATCTGCAATAAAAATGTGCTTCTGCCTCCTCCTTGATTAATCACTTACGCTGTCCAGGGAATTTTATAGGTTCCTACTGCAGCTGATTTTGTCCTAGCTGAATTCCTTCCATGTAGTCTGCTGGTTGGTTCAATTCTCTCTAAACATGCTGAAATTCCTTGTCATATAGCAATACTGCCAACTGTAGAATTTTCCTTATATAGCCTGCTATCCCTTGATTATATCTATTGCCACTTCCGAGTTTGGTTTAATAGATTCCTGAAGCCTTCTTGAAAACAGATCTGCAACCCTCCCAATATGGCTTGCATTTCCATTGATAATCCTTCCGCTTTATTACAAGTGTTATCTATAAAATGTTTTACTGTTGCTGATCACACTAGCCTCCAAAGTTGCTGTTGAATTAGTTAGGGCTAGGGGTGCAAGTTTGGCCCTGATGGCCTTGACCTGCCCTAAGCCCGCCCTGAGCCCGAATAGGGCTTGGGCTAAAGATTTTGGCCCTAAGGGCGGGTTAGGGCCAAAATATTCTAGCCCTAAACTAGGGCCAAGGGCGGGCCTGGGATTACTCTCTGGCCCGCCCAGCCCATCCCGGCCCGTAGCTGATTTTGGCCCTAATCTTGGCCCTGATTTTGGCCCTAATTCTAGCCCTGATTTTGACCCTAAGCTGACCCTGATCTTGGCCATAATTTTGGCCCTGATTCTGACCCTAATATTGGCCCTAATCTTGGCCTTGATCTAGGCCCATGATTTTGGCCCTGATTTGAGTATGGACCCTCCACCCATATGGAGAGAAAGTATTTATAATCCACATGGATGAATATTTGACATGTGTCAAATTTTAAAAACATGATCATGTTTTGTAAAAAATTAATAAAAATAAATTATATCTTCATTACCAATGTAGTAAGCATCCACCAAATTTTGGCCCGATCCTGACCCTAATTTTGGCTCTAGTCTTAATGTAAATTTGACCCTGATCATGTATTAGATTTTTACCTTAATCTTCACATTAACATTGATATAACTCTAAGTCTCGACTTTTACCTTCAATCATTTTTATCATATTAGACTATGAGTTCACCTTCTATATTATTTTTAAGATAATTTTTATTTTTCGAACTAAGTCATTTTTAGTTCTAAAAAATCATTGATTTTTTTTTGGACTAAGGCGAGATAATATATTATAAATAATAAAAGCTAGTATATAGAGAATTAATATCTAACAAATCTACACCCCAACTTCTCATCATGAATATTGACATATTTCTTTAGCCTCCAATGTGATATTTCAGAAGAAAAAAAAAGAGCTTATTAAGGACAGATAGTTATGTTTGTAACTAAAATATAATTTTCTTTAACTACGAAAATAATATCAATACTAAATTATCATTGATTTACTTGTTAACAAAGTTTTGAATATGATTTTTTTTTGTTGAATAAGGATATCAATGGGAGGGGTTTTCAATTTCCATCACCAAAGTAATGGGAGAGGTTTTCAATTTCCATCATCAAAGCAATGAGAGATTTTCAGAGATCAATATAAAATTATGGAGTATGAATTTATTTATGTTTAAAGCAACACTATCAACTTATTGACTATTTTATCATTTTCTAAGAGCTTGAATCATCTTATATTTCTATGAATTTTATTTTTAGTTTATTTATGATACTTTTATTTTTTTTATTATTATATTTTTTTATGATTTACATTTGATATTTTAGGTCCAAGGATAGGACCAATTAAGGCTAAGCACAAGATAAGGTCAATTAGGGCCAGGGACAGGGCCAATCAAGGCTAATCAGAGCTAGGGACAAGGCCAATCAGGGCTAATCAGGGTCAGGGCCAGGGCCAATTAGGGCCAATCAGGGCCAATCAGGGCCAACCCATCCCTACCCGGCCCAATTAGGGCCAATTAGGGCAAGAATGGGTTGGCTTGGCCCTATAGGGCTTAAGGCCAGGGACAATAATCTTTGGCCCTGAACTAGGGTCAGGGCGGGAATGGGCTCAGATTAGAACATATAGGGCTGGGCTTGGGATTGCAAAAGCCCGGCCCAGTTGCAGCCCTAGTTAGGGCTCCATCACAATCAATGGTATCATATGTGGAGAAGGCTTGATCCGAGAACATTCTTGAGGTACTTTGATTTTCCAATCCCACTAATCAGCAATATAACTAGCCCGAGCATTTTTTTTCCACGTGAATATGTGATACATATAGCCCCAAACTTGAACATAACATCCTCCCCAATGGCTGCCACTTGCTCCTTTCTTCTAGCCTTATTCTAAAGATATGGTAATTTCTATGGGTCCAAGGGTGCTGAATTGTTGCCCAAAAGGCTAGCTTTGCAACCACTCCAATTTTTCTCCTTTGGATTTAACACGTATCTTATACAAAGGGCCACCACATGCATCCCTAGCAGTGCCTTTCTTTACTTGTAATCTTTGTAAAGATGCAGCTCCACACCAAAGATATTGGTAGAAGAGGTGATCCCTGCTGTCTATTCTTGCGCAGTATAAACAACAATTTTGCTGCACTAGGATTTTCCTTCTGAGTCCTCGAAGCTGTAAAGGAGAGCTTAAGAATATTGTCTCCAAATGACATTGCTCTCCACCAATCTATCTCCTGTTCCTTCGCTGTATGCATTCCTAGGTTGACTTGGTGATGTGAAACAGGATGTAGGATTGACTGATTGATGTGATGCCCAAGACCTAGGCCTACTCCAGGGTTCTCTTCCTGAGAATCAACAGTCTTCTAGGGTCTGAAGTTCCCTGCAGTTGCTGGTATGTGGTAGATTTATGGGTCATAGGGGTGAACGGTTGGGGTTAGGTTCAGCTAGTGTTTAGGAGCCAAGTTTTGAAGAACTAAGTCTGAAACCTTGCTACTTATTTAATTTCAGAAGTGAATCTGATTTATGGTTTGCGGAATCTGGGATTTTATGCGAATTAGGGTTTCTAGGGCTTGGATCAAGCTAGGGTTAAGGTTGAGTGTTAAGCTAAACCTAAAAGGGTTCTAGCTTTGGGTAAAGAATGACAGAGATCCACAGTTTTGAAGATTTTAGGGTTTCGGTTTCTAATAAAGAAGATGAATTGCAGATTTATAGGGTTTAGAGGGGAAGGGAGGCGATAAGGAGAGGTGTCTATGTCCTAAAAGCTGTGGGTCTAGGTCAACGGGGTTAGGGGATTCTAAGGTTTAGAATGCCGCTGCATTTTAATTTGTGGAAATTCCAAAAGTTGCCGCAAGTTTAAGAAGGGAAAGAAGAAGGGAAAGAAGAAGGAAAGAGAGGGGACAGTTGTGACCCTATGGCAGAGGGATGGAGGGGAATAGAGATGGAAGGCTGGGGAAAGGTTTAAGAGGCTGCCGCAGAGTTTGGGAAGGGGGAGGGGATGATTCTCGATGGGGAAGGGCTGGAATTGCAGAAATTAGGGTTGGCAGAGCATAGGCAAGCATGCAGATGAGAGGGGAGAGAATGGAATGGCTGGGGGCTTACACTTACTTGGAGATTGGAATGCCAGGCAGGAATTCTGAATATTTGCCCAAAAAATCCTTCTTCTATAAAGCTGCCGCAGCAGCCCCCCCCCGGCCGCAGGAACCCACGACTCCTGGATGCCTTCAACACTCAATTCAAATTTTATTTAAATAATCAACTTGCTGTTTACGGGATTTGAAGGCTTATTTATAGCCTACTGAAAGAAAATTAGACTAGGACTGATCTTTAGAAAAGACATCAAAGTTGGTTTCTAACTTGCAATTCAAATCTAACTCCATACACTCATTAGACTGGCTGAAAGCCCTGTGCAATTTCTCCACCAATCGTTAGTGGGGAACTTGTCCACAATCTCCATTCTTTGAGAACCTTAATCATATCTGATGCAGTTCCCATATCTATTGACACTTAGACCTTTCAGGTGCCAATTATCCAGCCACATAAAGAATTCCCTTTCCATCTCCAATGAGGCTGTGTAGAAGGGGCTTTGCTTTATCTCTGTATCTCAGCACCTTCCTCCAAACCCATAAGCAGTTTTGCATGTATTTGACTGTCTACACAAAGTCTGGTAAGTTGTAAAAAAATCAAATCTGTCCAAGAATCCCCTGCCATGTTGATTTCCTTGATGCGGCATATCCCCAGCTCTCCCTCCTGCTTTGGTTTGCATGATGTATCACAATAGATGCATCTTCCTCTCCACAGAACAGATGGTGATGTCGACAGGAAATTGAGAAGATGGACTCCAGGCTTATTATCACATTACCAGGCAAACCAAAAATTTCAGACTAGTAAGTAACTAAATAAAGCATCCTTGCAAATTTCATAGGCATTTAATTTCATAGAAACCATTAATCCCAAAAGTTGTAGTCCACTATTCTAGACAAGGCCCGTTAAAATAATAGAGGACTTAGTCCCTTTGAGTAAGAACATAGAGAGGGTAGCAAACTTAGTTGGAGCTCCCATACCACGACCAAGTCCTGGTCCGCCCTCAAAAATCAACGAGTCATCAGCAAACATCCAGTGGTATAAATGGGCTGCCTTGCAACTGAGCAGCAGGTTGATCTGACCTTCGATCTCCAACCTCCTCATACAACCTGAAAATGCCTCCATCGCCAAAGCAAACAAGCATGGTGGTAGGAGATCCCCTTGTCTATTTCTCCTACACCTCCAGGAAAATAGCCAGCTAGATTGGCATTAATAAGAATGGAGAACAGAGGAGTCATTATACATGGTTTCACCCACCCCAAGAACTAGTTGTGGATCCCCCATTTGATTAACCCATGTTCTAGGGTTTCGAGATTTGAGATAAAACCCTAAAATTGGGTCTCCCTCCAAGACCCTCTCCTTGTGAACCAGCAATCAAATAACTAATCCTTGGGAAGCTTGGGTCAAATATTATAACTCACAGTCATGGTTTGAGGATTGTGTGGGATGGGTTCGGGAAAATTAGGGTTGTAACAATACCCAAGATGGGATGGGATGGGATGGGGGAAGTTAAGAGCTTTGGGGAAGGACTTGTGAAGGTTTAGGTTAATAATTATCTATATGGGATGGGTTTATCTGAGAAAATAGTAACAGCTATGGGATTTTTTTCAGATGGATGGGGAAGGAAAAAAAGGTGTGCAAGGCCAGGGCAAGGGGTTGGGAAGCTTGACGTTGAGTTTTGGTAAGGTTCAGGGATGAACAGGGTGAGGGCAGGGGGCTGTTCTAAGGTTCTTGACTGATCTTTGAATAATTCTCAAATTCTTCTTTCTTGATCTTTCTTTCTTCTGTTCTTTCTTTTCTTGGTTTTCAAAGCTGCCGCAAGATAAAGAAGAGGGAAAAGAAGAAGGAAAGAGAAGGAAGAAGGTAGAAGAGGGTCTAAGGTTGAGGGGGAGGGGTCCTAGAGGTGTTGCAGGTTAGGGAAGAGGGCTGGGGGAGTCTACGATCCCCCCCCCCCCAATCCTAGTTTTACCCAAGGTGCGAAATTTTGCTCCATGTTGCCAATTTGCCACCCACCGAACCCTGATATTTTGGCGACATGTCACCGAAATATGGGAATGTTTCAGTGAAATTTCTTCCCCAAGTTTTGGGGTGGTATTTGGGGTCATTTCGAGCTGGTTTTGTGTGTCTAGTTTAATTTGAGGCCAATAAATATGTAGGGAATGTTATTTTTGCCTAAAACCTAACATAAAGGGGTGTTTTTGATTGGCACATGCCCGCCTATATGCAGGCAAAATTGGAAGTCTGGAACATAAATTTGAACAAATGTAAATATGCAAATGATGTAAGGGCCTGTTTGGTTACTTGAATCCAAAGATTTGAAATCCCTGAATTCATAAATCTGGTTTTTACACCCGTTTGGTTACTTGAAATCCCTAGATTCTTGAATCCAGTGATTTCATTTTTTTGCCTAAAAATGAGAATTTCCAGCTTCTTGTGGATTGGATTCCACCCTAAGTATAAAAGGGCTGAAATATCTGGATGCTCACTCACGAATTTGCGCATTCTCATTTTTCACTCTTGACAGACTACGAACTTTGAACGAGAGGCTTCCTTTCATCTTCAAAGTTCAAACTCTAGGGTTTTCAACTCCGTCTTAGTTCCAGATTGAATCGAAAGGTAATTTCTTCTCTTCATCTTCTTCGAGTAGGGTTTTCGACTCCGTACTGATTCTTTGCTGTTTAAGGATTCCTTAACCAGTAGGGTCACATAATCAGCAGCAGCAGTGAAAGAAAGGCAGAATCAAAGTTTCAAATGCACTAGGTCCCTTCTTAGTTCAGGGGCAAGAAGGACAAGACTGTGGTTGAGAAAGTAGCAAGTCCTTTGAAGTAGCTGGCCAATGCATTCAAGAAGTTTGTTGAAACAGAATATCTCCCAAATCTCTTGAAAAGGCTCACAATAGCACTTGAGGAGCTTCCTGACCTTGATGTCCGTCGGAGAATGGCTGCAAAAAGGTATTTACTGAATAACAAAACCGAAGCCCAGGAGTTCTTAGATTACTAGGATGAAGAGAAGCTCATAATGTTGGATGATTGTGTTCCCGGTGGCGACAGATCTACTTTAGCCCGAAACTTGTTTGGTTGAATGATGCAGTCCTATTCTTTGGTTTGACTAATCGAATGATTCAAGGGCGATGATTTAGTACTGATATCCATATTAACTTTTTGTTTCTCCTGCAAATCTGATTTCTGATTTCTGTTGGTTGCTAGTGGATTTATACGACACCCTGCGACTCTTGAATGAATAGTTGTGTGAATGGAACTGGAAGAAAAAAAAAACTGAAAATATTTGATCTTTGTTCCGTGGATGATTTCCTATAGCATTTATGGTGTCTGGACTCTGTTTATCATGGTGCAATCGATATCCAACAGCCTTCGGACATTCCCAAAGTTCTTTTGAAACTATACATCTTATCAACTCTTGTTGCAGATGTACAAATCAAGTTATGGACCTCTTCTTGATGCGTATGAATGTTTAATTTCACTGTTGCTTGGCAGCATTCAAATTTCTAACGAACTAATAAACAGGGAGTTTTTCCCTTCTTTGATCCCTCAAAATTTCGAATTTGGGAGGAGGTTGGTGTAATCACCCAAATCCACTTGTGGATTATTGTACCAGAAGTATCCTAGTATTTGTTCATTGAATGTTGACCAATGCAAGTTTGACCCAGTTGAAACTTGGCATGGCATGAATTATTAGTATTCTTGATGACCATTTCTTGAATTGGTATTCTTGACCACCAAGTTGGAAGAATTGAGATTCATGGGGTGCTCAAACCTCAGGACATTACAAATCAATATCTCAAAGGGTCCTACAATGGTTCAATATCTTTCCAAGTCTAGCCCTTCATTGTACAATTCAAAACTATGTCCAACTTCAGTCTTTTTTATTTTCATCTATAAAATAGACCAACTTAACAAGTTCTTTTCTTTCTTTTTTTAATATAAGATGTTTCGAAATCTATGGATTTAGATAACCAAGCGGTTTTTCAGGATGAATCCACAAATTTCATTCCACAGATTCAGGGTAACCAAACAGTTTTTCAGGATGAATCCAGGGATTCCATTCCACAAATTCAGGTAACCAAACAGTTTTTTAGGATTTCATTCCACATATTCAGGTTAACCAAACAGTCAATTTTTATGAACCATGACTCCATAGATTTGAAATCTCTAGATATTTCAAATCTCTATATTCAAGTAACCAAACAGGCCAAGAACACAACTTGCAAGGCAAAAAAAGAACAAGTGATCCCATCATCTCAATACCATACAAGTAGTCAAGTATATATAATATATGATGTACATCAGTAAACAGTACAAGTATACAATTGTAGGCAGGTAACTACTGATCTCATCATCTCAATACCAAGTATAGCCCTGCTCGGGCGAAATGTTGCCCTGTTTCAGCGATATATCCCCAACCTTTTGTAATTTCATTTTCGCCAAGGGCTTCTGTGTCACCACTTACTGAAACACCAAAATATTGCCAAGTTTATGCGATATTTCGGCAACATTTCTCACCATGGTTTTACCCCATGCTGGCCATTCAATTTCAAGACATAAATATTTTCTTGAATTTTTGTACTTCCTAATACCTCCAAAATAAGAACCCTCATGTCTCCAATTTAACCACCCAAATCCAACCAAACGTGGGGGATCATAACTCTATATTATTGCCAACATTCCCTACAAGTTTCAACCCATTTTGACCCCCATCGACCCCACTTTCCCATCTCAAGGAACTTATCCCCTATGTCCCATGGGATGGGTTAAGTATCCTACACACCCTAAATATCATTTAGAAGAGAGTACGACTTTTCACCACAAAACCCTAGCTGAACCCTTTTCCCTTAAAACCCCAAACCTCCACCCCATATGAGTTGGTTCTCTTGAAGATCTTGGAAGAAGAACCCGGTCTCATTCAGTTGAGGCTACATCAAAATCATTCAAAGTGTTTCTAGGCAAAGGACTCCCATTTGCTGGGCACAATCATTAAAGATAAAAAGGTCATCTTGATGCCAATTGGGCTGGTTCATTTTCTAATAGGTGACCTAAACAGGCTACTGTACATTTTGTAGGGGATAACCTGGTCACATGGAAGAGCAAGAAACATGTAGCAGCAAGGTCCAGTTCTGAGGCACAATTGAGGGCCATGGCTCATATGGAGTGTGAAATTATATGGTTGAAATTGTCTATCCAAGATTTGGGATTTGATTCTGCTGAACCTATATGGCTACACTGTGACAAAAAGACTTGTCCACATTTTTATGCAAAGTCCAGGTGCTGAGGCAGGAGGGGCCATGGCTGATGAGGTATGTGAACGTATATGGTTGAAAAGATTGCTATAGGAATTGGGACTTAATAGGCAATATCAAAGACAGTTTTGTCATAGCATAGAAACATCAGAAAAACATCATTGCATCAAAAAAGACCAAAATAACAATGTTTCCCTCAATTATGGACTTCGACTCATTTTTATCACAGGAAAATAATGAAAAATGGCCAATCTGATACTAAAAATCATGACTTACCCATGACGGTAATATATATTTAAGCTCAAGCTTCACAAAGGAGCACAACCTACATCGGATTCCAATATCCTCATCAAGGATGAGCTGATGCTTCCCTTCACTACAAAGAGTAGATAAATTTGTCACAGTTTCAGGTATATTGGTGTCTCCATCATCAACCTGCAGACAAAATCAGACCATTCTATTAGAGCATCTAGATATCAATTCACTATATTATTGAAATAAACTAATTTTAGAATTCAACAAAGTTCAACAATAAGAATTTGCAACAAAGTACAGAGAGTAAACATTTCTGACATAAAAGAACAACATCACAGAAGGACAACAAAAGCAACGAGACATACAAAGGTTATAATAAGCGGGAATTTTAGTTAGTTAGATGTATATGAATTAATGGAAGACAAGAAGTAGAACATAGTTGTCAAGGCAAGGCCTAGGCATCCAGGCAGGTTTCCAAGTGTTGGGCGGTCCACCACCTTACTCTTAAGTTCTCTAACTTAACATAGCATGCACGTACAGGATCAGGTCCTAGACAAGCAGCACATAGTTGTCAAGGCATGGCTAGACATCCAGGCAGGTTTCCAACCGTTAGGCAGTCTCCCACCTTACCCTAACTCAACACAGCATGGACCTAGAGGATCAGGTCCTAGGGCATTTTATACCCCTTAATGAATCAAAGACAGGGCAAGCCCAAATATAGACAACAATTTGGTTGAACTTCAGAATGCAAAAACCACCAAATCCCCCCACAGTATCCACATGCTTGAGGTAGTACGGGTGCCTCGCACATTTGCATAGTCATTGGATGAGTTCCAAGCCAAGAGGGTTATCTGGTTTCACTGGTAAGCTTGATGAAGTCACAGATGATAATTATCTCCTTGTAGAAGTAAACCTCTGTGGTTAAACACAATGGAAGAATTGAGAACATAATGAATGAAGCAATTAGATTGGTATTGAATATAAATCAAAACCTGATATGACCATTGCACCATCCCTGCCCAGTTACTGGGTTCAAGTTATGCATTAAATACTATTCTTTTTAAAAGGTTTTAGCAATATTGGACTATTTTCTCATGCAGTCTACCTAGTCATGGGTGCTCTATGGGACCTACCCAACATTCTGGAATTGCATGCTAAATGGAGATAGACATCCACAGTGGCAAGAGCAATACAGGTCTATGACTAATTCTCTTAAAATATTGCAAGGACAAGATTCCATATAATGTGGTTAGTGTATGCAATACCACACTTAATGCATGTAAAATCCATGTAGTCTACATTTGTACACCATTCATTTAATAGGTGGTCCATTCACAAGGACTTCCACTTGGGCATTCACTATTTTCTTGGATAGGGAGGAAAAGTTCATGAGCAATTTTTGGCATCAAGGCATGTAACTAAGATATATGTATAAATAGAGGCGTTCGGTATAATTTATGATCACTATTTCTCATTAATATATATCAATATACCAACAAATTAAAGAGGTGAAGAGGTGTTTGTGATTTATCGGCATAAACTGTCTACAGTCATTGATGCATTGGATGTCTAATGAAGATGGGCTAAACCGGTTATTGAGCAAAGTTTAATGATCGAAAAGAAAGATTTTATGATGACAACCTTTATTTTGCATATTACTGCTTCTTATAACTTCAAATATGGTATGTATGTGTATATATATATATATATATATACACAACTATGTATAATACTATACTACATCATGTCATAATATATTACCATTAATATCTATTATATAATTTATGTATTAGCCATTAGGAGATGATACATTACACGCTGATGTTGCTGAAATTACCCCAACATTTCTCTCTCCTCAGACTTCTTATCTTACCCCCAAAATTTTAAGTCCTCCAGTCCATATGTTATTATTGACTTAGTCCTTTCTAGCAGCAACTACCCTTAAATCAATTCATTATTCTTAAATATATGTGAATTCCAAATTCCTTTGACATATGCTAAACCCAAACTAACCTTTACCCTAATATTTGTAGTAAGTTGTAATCTAATACTGTCTCAATTCAGTTCTACCTTGGCATACTTGTTTGAAACTAATTTATTTAGTTCTATCAAACTCTTCCTGATAGCTCAGTTGACATTTGAAGAATTTCATATACAAAATCTACATTCATTGTTGTATTATTAGTTTTACCAACTTCTCTTGTGAATGGATTCAGGTAAAATATGCCAACTACAAGGGATCATTAGACATGAAGACCAACAATAAGATAAATCTGAAAGTCTTTTAATTATTAATTTAGAGAAGCCCAGCCAGCACAGTAACAGTAAATAAGCTGTAAATGATATATCTTCATAAAAGGATCAGGCACTGACCTCCATCTCAACATAAATGTGGGTCTCATTTAGAAACTCCTTGCATTGCAGGAATTATGGTCTATGATTACAAACTAATTAATGGCATACCACAACATAGAAATGATAAAGGTGGGTGGGATTCTTCTTTTACTTTTATTTTCTTTCTTCTTCTTCCTTTTTTTTGTTGGGGGGGGGGGGGTGTAAATTAAATATGTCAAGCTGGAAGTTTGGGTTTTGGTAGTTTTCTGTTCGTGCTAAACTTACCAGAGAAGAACCAAAGGAACCAATCTCACTTGAATTAAGAGCAAAATCAAACTCTGCCCACAACCGATCTAGTTCTTTGTCAAAATCTGACTTCTCTGCTACAGGCTTCTTAATTCCAAAAGAGAACTTTAATGGAAGCTTTGTCTCAACCACAGCTGGGTATATTGGTTGTCTGGGAATCTGATATTTAGAAGTTAAATTTTCCAAAAGCACTTCTCCCTCCTCCTTATCCCAAATGGAATTTATCAGAGCTGTGAAAATATGATCAACATCTTTTGGTGCACAGACACGCTTTCTCTTTGCGGACTTCCCAGCATCCTCTTTCCTTTTCCCCCCATCTTCAACTTGAGTACCACCATGGCTGTTGATGTTATCATCGGTGGCATTACGTGCGATGGTCTCACCAATACTACTATCACTGTCACTTTTATCAACACTGCAGGTTCTATCATCATCATTCTCAGTATAACAGTTATTATCTTCCACGTCAAAACAAATTGGATGACTCAAAGTTCCAAGCTTTTTCTGCTTATTCCCTAATCTTGAACCCTTGCGTGAACGAGTTCGCCTTGCCACACAATTTTCTGAAGGAACTGAACGGGAAGCGTCCTCCTCAACATCTGAAGGTATCAGAATATCCAACCCAGAATACCTCTTCCTCTTTATCTGAGACTTACCACTATTATGCTTCCCTTCCTCAACATCTCTCCTAGCAGAAGTTGTCTCCTTTATATGGGAGTCATTACCATAGTACTCATCCCTACAATCATCAATGTCATCACCAGAGGATTGGGATTCATCCAAAACAATAGGCACCGAATCAATATTAGTGCGGTTTTGACACCCAAACTTTGTCATTCGAGGCCCTACAAATGTCTCTTGCCACTTTCGAACATCAGTTTGTTTCCTAGAAATTTCAGAATCACTAGTGCCTTCTTCGTCTTCCCCCACATCGAAAGAATTTGATGGCTCTCCATGGGACTCATCTATTCGAAAATCCTCATCTTCAGAGTCGTCATCATTTCCACCGTCATCAGTGGAAGATTGATTATCATTCTTGCTACTTGAACTCTTGGAAACTGCATTGTTTTCCTCATCTTCTTCTTCAGTGGAAAAACTTGATGGCTCTATGTGAGACTTCTTTACTCCCAAATCCTCATCAACCTCATCTTCTTCTTCCGTGGAAGAACTTGATGGCTCTATGTGAGGCTTCTTTACTCCCAAATCCTCATCAACCTCATCTATTCGAAAATCCTCATCTTCAGAGTCGTCATCATTTCCACTGTCATCAGTGGAAGATTGATTATCATTCTTGCTACTTGAACTCTTGGAAACTGCGTTGTTTTCCTCATCTTCTTCTTCAGTGGAAAAACTTGATGGCTCTATGTGAGACTTCTTTACTCCCAAATCCTCATCTTCTTCTTCAGTGGAAAAACTTGATGGCTCTATGTGAGGCTTCTTTACTCCCAAATCCTCATCAACATAATCATCATTCTTGTCACCAGCATCACAAGACGTGTTGGTCTTATCTGTATTAATAGAAACACGCTTCTCAACAGCTCCCTTTTGGACCTGCTTCTTTGATCGAGTTCTCCTTGCAACGCAATTAACTTCTTCTTGGCGGGTGTTAGTTCGAACCACATTATCATTCTTGACACCAAGTGATCCTGAACCTTCTTGCCTCCCCATATCAAAATTCTCCATATTTTCAGAACTAGAACCACTCCGACCACTACATTCTTGTTCACTCTCATCCCCATCAAGAACAATAACGGGTTCAGAATTACCTCTTTTCGGCTTACGTTCCCCATACCCTAAATCTAGAGAAGACCACTGATTTCCTCCATCTCCTCCGATCCCCTTTCTCTTCCTACCGCTGCAGCTGCTGCGGCTGCATCCCCTCAAAGGCACAATACCGTCTTTCCTTGTATACCCTCCAATGAAGACAGAATCATCAACGATTACAGCATTAGACCTAGTTCTCTTAGCAATGTTACTAGCAGAACCTTTCGCCGTTCTACTGAACTTCTTAATACCATCATTTTGAATGCGACTACCCCCAAGCGAGATCTCCTTCCCGAATGCGGTTGGCGACTTAGTTTTCTTCAGTATAGAGTAGAAAGGATCCATGCCCAGGGAAGAGAAGAAAAAAAAATCCGTTATTTCGACAGGATTAACCAGAAAACAGAGTAAAGAAGAACTCAAGAGGCATATGTTGAGGGGTTTTTTTTAACTTGAGAGATAGAACGATTGGCGATAAGAATAGTTCAGTTCGGGGCTCTGATATGGGGAGATTGCTTACCATTGTGTAGGTCATCATCTGAGAATGAAATGGCCATCGATGCAGTGAGAATCGGCCATGAACTTCTTGAAAACTTCCTGGTGCTTGGCAGAGATTTGTAAGAACTTTTACACCAATGAAAACGGACAGAGACTTCCGTTAAAAGTAAGGAGTTGAAGAGTCCGAGAGTAAACGAAATTAGAAAGAAAGAAAAGAGCGCGAAGGCTAGAAGACATCATGGCTAGAAACGCGATATGCGTGCTCATTATTCCCACTCCGACGATTCCTATGATTTCTCTCTTGAAATATCGAAACTACCCTCCATAAATTTTTATATTTACCGTTTTGTTGTTTTACCGTTTGTTAATTGTGATTCTACCGTTGCTATATTACCGTTTTATTCTTTCAGTACTCGTGTTTTGACGTGAAAATAATTATATACCAAAAAAAAAAAATCAAGGAAAGAAGGAAAAACGCTAAAATTATACAAATACCACACTCTATAAAAGAAAAAGGTAAAAGCCATAATTAATGTTGCCCTATATTCTGATTTTATTACTATTTTATTTCTTGTATTTTTTAAAATTAATAATCTAACCTTTAATTTTGTCTACAACTATTAATAACCCTTACTGTTAAGCTTCCATACTGTTAAGCTCCATTAGTTTACTGATAATATAGCATCTTCATATTTTCTTGAAACCCAAAAATAACCCTAGAAATTTTATCTTTACTTATTTATTTTTTTGTCAAGTTATAATATTATCGTTACTTAACTATGAAAAAAAATTAATCATAAATTCATTTTCTTCTCTAAAAGTAAATGGTCAATAAAGAAAATAAGTGATTGAATAAAACTTAAAATAGAAACTATAGATGAGGGAAATAAATACATTTTCTTCTCTATAAAGAAATGATTGAATAAAGAAAATAAGTGATTGAATAAAAACTAAAGATAAGGGAAACAAATTCGTTTTCTTCTTTAAAAAGACACGGTTGAATAAATGAAAGAAGTAAATGAATAAAATTCAAAATAGAAATGGGAGATAGGGGAACTATATAGGTTTTGTTCTCTAAAAATAAGATAGTCAAGTAAAGGAAAAAAATAATTGAAGCAAACTCAAAATAGAAATTGGAGATGACGTTTTCTTATGTTGCTAATATAGGCAACTGCACAATTTATTTTGGGTTTCAATATCATAGACCCTAAAGTTACCAAAATTGGTATTAAAGAAGTGGAAAGACTATTTTTCAAAAAGCATGGTAGGTAAAGAGGAAGAAAACAAAATGATTCAATTCTTTCGGATGATGAATACATAATTCATTTTTCTTTTTGGGTAAAAAATACTTAATTCTATTAATTGATTTCTTTTTTTTCCTTTTTTTTTTAGAGAAAGGTAGCTTTATATTAAAATTTAAAAAAATCAAGGGTTTACGGACGATAGTATTTTTTCCCATTAGCATCATTCCTAATGAGACAGGAAAGAGCTTCAGGGAGATAAAAGGGGTGAAGGTGGAATTCTTGGGTGGATTGCGAGAATCCAGCCAGGAAGTCCGCACAAGAGTTCACTTCACGCACAATATATTCAAAAGAACATGCAACAAAGTCCCCAGCCAGCTCAAGAATTTGTTGCACAAGATCAACTACATACCATGGAACCTGATAAATCTTCTGTATCATCTTAATAGCTGACTCAGAATCGGATCGTATTTGGACTCTGTTGTGCCCCAAATTGCGAGCTTTCAGGCAGCCAACAACAATTGCTTTAAGCTCAGCATGAAGGACGTTAAGGCTAGGCATACCACCAGCTATGGCAAAGATCAGTTTGCCAGTGTTGTCACGTCCAAGTGTCCCATAGCCTCTACGGCTACCAATTTGAGAACCATTGCAATTAACTGCAATCCAACCATCTGGTGGCCGTATCCAACGGAACATCTTCTCTGGTGTCGAAATGAATCGAGCTTGGGTCTGCCAAAGTTGAAAAAATTCTCTCGTTCTCGCATTATTTGGCACATTGTCTGATGTTGAGGAAAAGCAGCGTCGTGTGTCCATAACAATTTGACTAAGTACCGTTGTAGAACTTCGCCGATTAGGAAAGTTAATTCTTAAGCTTCTTTCCTGCCAGATCATGTACACCGTACATACAAAGCTAAAGCATCGTATTCAATTCATTAGAGTCTGACCAAGTGACCTGCCACCCATGCAAGCACCTCCTTCCATGATCCAGTGGTAATATGTCTAAATCCGTTGAGCTTCAGTATCGAAGACCAAATCTCATTGGAAAATCCACATTGAAAAAAAAGATGATTATGATCTTCGTTAGCGTGAGTGCATAAGACACAGGTACTATCAATCACACCTCCCCACTTCATGAGTTTATCCTTAGTTTGTAACCTTTCTTTAGCAGCAACCCAACTGACGAAGGAGAAACGTTTTTGGCATCTGTTACCCCATATGACCTTATACCATGTAACCAACTGACGTTGCTGTCGAACATGTTCCCATGCTGATTTGAGAGAGAAAATGCCAGATGAGTTTGGAACCCATACTGGTAAATCGTGAGGAATCGCCAAGTGCAGTTTAGTTGAAATAATGTCTCCCCATCTTTGTTGAATCGTATAATCTGCAGATGGATTTATCCAAACATTATTTTCTGCAATCAAGGTTTTCACAGTATCACTGTGGGATCAGCCAAGAGCTGGTGCAATTAATATACCCGGCTTCCAAAGAGGACCATGCGCAAGCCAAGGATCAAACCATAAATTGGTTTTCTCACCATTTTTAATAAGATATTTAACACAACTGATTACCTCCATTCTAATTTTGAGGATGGCTTGAAAAGTACCTGAGCAACCACTTGGCCTTTGAATGGCCCAAACTGAGAGGTTGTTTAACCATCTACATTTGATGAAATGGACCCAACAAGAATTGGATGATAAGGCCAAGTTCCACACATGGCGAGCTAAGGCAGCTTTATTCCAATCTTCAAGTCTTCTTAAGCCTAATCCTCCTTCTTGCTTGGGAACACAAAGATCTGACCATGTAATTTTATAAGAGCCACTATCCATATGTCCCAACCAAAGGAATTTTGCCAACTTGCTCTCTAGTTTGTGGAGAATGCTTTTTGGAACCGGGATTACATTCAGCCACTATGCGATGATTCCCATAAGGACTGAATTAATGAGTGTGAGTCTTCCAGCATATGATAAGTGCTTATGAACCCAGTTGTTGATACGTCTGTCTACTTTATCCAAGAGCTCAGTGAAATCCAATTGTCGATACATCCCTGAAGTAATAGGAACGCCTAGATATTTAAAAGGGAAGGTGCCATGAGTAAATCCAAGAATCTCATCAAAGAGATTTTTCATCTTTTCAGAACAGTTCCCAAAGAAAATATGAGATTTTTGTTGTACGTTGATATGTAATCCAGATTGCTCTGAGAAACATTGAAAGATGTTCTTAAGGCAATTGGCACTTCTACTGTTAGCCTTTCCATAGACAAAGACATCATCGGCAAAGCAAGTTGATGTAATCCCAAGTTCCTTTTTTCTATGGGAAAATTTTTAGGAGAATTAGCAGCAAAGAAGAATAATATTTTAAACATAGAAATCAACTAATAGAACCGAATAACGGAAGTGCTATCAGGAAAAAAAAAAATTGAAATAAGATAGAAAGAAGAAGGAAATAAACCCATTGCTTCAAGGATTTGAGGTCTATGTCACTGAAACAATATTTGTGATTGCGATTCATCATTGTCAAATTTACGAGTGTTGGGGTCACTGAGAAAGAGTTAGCATGGCCATGAAGAAGAAGGCACATTGAAAGAGGGAGAAGATTTGAGGCTTAGCAGGGAGCAGAATTCCCAGCCTTGATTCATTGTCGTCAATGGGCGGGAGAGAGAGGACAAAGTATGAATGTACCTTTTTTTTTTTGGTCAAGATGAATGGAGTATGAAAATAAGAGTAAATTTGGTATTTACTTTGGTTTTTATAAATATGGATAGTATCGCATTTTTTATTTCTTATTGTTATTATTTTCTTAATTTTTTTAATTTGAATGAAGAACAAAATAGACATTACATGTTCGAACTTAATAGCTACTTAACATCATTGTAAGGGAGGGGGCAACAACAATTTTTTAAAGAACAAGATTGGATTAATAATAAAACCAAAATACAAGGGGCAATAATAATTATCTCAAGATAAAATTATTTATTTTATTACAAAAAAAAAAGTAAAATTATTTGATAACTATTAGGATAAATATCACTTTCCTCCCCTCTTAACTGGACAAATAGTACTTACACCCTCTCTATTTGGATAATATCACTTACCTCCCTTCTTATCTAGCAAATATATAAAACACCTCTTCTCAATTAAATTTTTCGGTTAAATTTAACTTTTATCATAAAGTATTTTTCTGAAACCCCAAACTACCCTTGGCTAAAAATATTTTTTATTTTAAACCCTAAATTACCGTGATCACCTCAGCAGTTAAAATACTAAATTATCCTTAATTAAAATAATTGTTAAAAACCAAAACACCATAGTTAAAACTCAAATTATCTTTAATAATTAAAAGTCCAACATATCTTTTTTTTTTTTAATTATCAAACAATTAAAAAAACCCAAAATAGTAGTACGTGTTTAATTTCATCAACATACCCTTTTTTTAATTGCCTTTTTAATTTTACTTGATAGTAGTATGTGTTTTTTTAATTGTTTGATAATTTTTTTTAAAGGGTATGTTGGGCTTTTAATAATTAAACATAATTTATGTTTTAACTATAATGTTTTGGTTTTTAATAATTATTTTACTTGAGAGTAATTTAGTAGTTTAACTGGTAAGTGATTATGATAATTTAGAGTTTAAAATATAAAAATGTTTTTAGTCAAGGGTAGTTTGGAGTTTTAAAAAAATACTTAACAGTAAAAGTTAAATTTAACCGAGAAAGTTAACAGAGATGAGGTGTTTGATATATTTGCTAGGTAAGAGGGGATGCTAGTAATATTATCCAATTAAGATAGGGGTGTAAGTGCTATTTGTCCAGCTAAGAGGGGAGAAAAGTGATATTTACCCTAACTATTATTATGTGTACTTATAAAATACTATATACAACTATTGAGTTCAACAATCCTTATAGTTATGTAATAATCTCCTCCCCTTAATATAAACCTCCCAAATGTCTTTGTATTTTTTCTGCTTATAATCAAATTAGTTTCTTTAAATACCTTAATCACTAAATGTCTTTGTATTTTTTCAAACACTGAAATTAATTCTACCATCCCTTTATCTATTGGATGAGAGGAAAGAGAAATACATAATTATTAGAAAATAAGCATGAAAGCATTACAAATTGAAGAGTTTTTTTTTTTGGGGGAAAATTACATGATTAACTATTTTTAGATTTCCTTTTACAAAAGTAACCACTCAATATATCATGTAACAAAACTAGCTAAAACTGAATTTGTATTTACAAAACTAACAAAAATAGTGATTTTTCATCCATTTAGACAATTTTAACCCCTAAAACTAACTAAACTAAAGAGTGAAAATTACTATTTTGCCCAAATGAAAAAAATTACTAGTTTTTCATACTTTTTGGACATTTTCATCCTCATATTGGAATAATCAATTTTAAGACAAAAATATTCAAAGAGGTTAAAAACCACTACTTTGATTTGTTTTGTAAATACAAACTCAATTTTAACTAATAGTTATTTTTGTAGAAGAAACTTAAAAGTAACTAATTATGTTTTTTTTTTCTTCAAAGAAATGAAAGAGTTGAAAAGCGATAAAGAGGTGAGGGCCCACGGCACTTCTTGTAATCTTGTCCTTATTCACGTTTACCACGAGATGGGAAGGATTCTTCTAATTTTATCTACGGCTTTGCAGTTGACACCAAATTATGTATTATGGCCAATGATGGGTTATTAAAGCGGTTAAAGGCTCAACTTCCCTAGGAGAGGTCTTGGGTTCGCACCCGTTCGGCGGCATTAATTATATATATAAAAAATCTCCCTTGAGGATGTAATCGTGGTGCGCGTAAGCTGGCCCGGATGAACCTCATCCAAAAAAAAAATAATAATAAAAAAAATAATAATAAAAATAAATAAAATTATTTATTATGTCAAAAACAAAAACAAAAAAAACCCTGAAAAGTAACTTGCTTTTACACGAAAGTAGCAAGTTATGTATTTACCAAAAAAAAAAAAAAAAAAAAAAAAAAAAAAAGTTATGTACAATAGTACAACTACAACAAAGGGAAAAAAAGGTAAGATTACTTGATTAGTAATTTTTTATGTTAACAAATAAAATACATGTGCAGATCAGCAGATGCATGTACATATTTTTACTTCTAAATAAATATAAATACATTTATTTTCATGAGTGATATGGAGAAAATATGATCAAACCGGGTTCATACTTGGTTTGATTCTCGACCCCGGTCGAGACAGAAGGAATCGACTCGCTCCCGAGTTATGTGATGATTGTCCCTTTCGATAATGATTAGCAGCAGCCGTCAATTTGAATCTGCCTTCATTAAGGTAGTTAACCTAATTTATAAGTTGGATTAGGGCGTGCTTGTAGCTGAATAAGTTTTCTTCCTCAGCAAGCTCTGTGCAAACTAGTAGAAGTCTATCGCTCAACAAATCTAACTGTTAAGATCCAACGACTACCCAAAGAAGGCTCAAGTGCATCCAACGAAGGAGATTCGAAGGTACACTCTATATAAACCTCACTGCCATACAAGGTAAGGGGGGACTGAGACTCAGACTCAAATTCATATACAGACAGGTAGATGTAAACTATCAGGGGCTTACGATCTAGATCACCTTTCCCAGTTCTTCATTCCTTAGCTCTGTGCTTCTAGCAGAGCCGTTCGTGATTAAGTTCATCAACTGATTTAGCCTTCAGAGGTGGACTCCCGACCCCCGCGGTCGGGCCACATCTGACGCTTTCGTTTTGCAGGTCATCACAAGGAGATCTAAGGGATGAGCAGATTTTGGACCCATCAATGAGATATGTTAAAGAGAAATAATAGAATTAATTAAAATTAACTGAAACCAATTAATAATATCACTTAATAATAATAATAATAGGGTAATTTTCATCTGGACCTCTTGAGGTTTGACTCAGGTCACTTCTAACTCAAAAAAGATATTATCTTGCATCTGTCACCCCTAGGCTGCGTTTGTTTGCTAGAATAAAGATGGGGTGGGAAATAAGGGGTGAGAAAATTATTGAAAAAAGTAAACTTTATATACCTTTCCTACTTTTCTTAAAAATGTATATTGTTTGTGCTTGGGGTGAGAAAGTGAAAGACAATCTGATGAAGTGGCAGCCCAACTTTACCACCCCAAGACTTTTTAAAACCCCACAAATTTGATGAGATTTTGTAAAAAAGCTAGGAAAAGTAAAAAGTGGGCCGTATGTTTTTTTTTTTCCATCCCACCTTTGCAAATAAACGCGGGAGGTTTTCAAAAAAGTAAATGCAATGACAAATCAATTTCTTATGACAAAAGTACACTTGTATATATTCTAATTTTAATTTTTATGATAATTATAACTTCTTATTTTTGAACAATCAAGGGATTTATTAGATACTAAATTTACAAAATTAGACCCTTGGGTGAAATCAGATGGAAGCCCAAGAATCTTCACTCAAAGCCATCAAAGGTGTTGATATATCTATGTGATTGCAATAGTGTAGATCAATTAAACAAGCCACCAAAATAGCCAAAACCAGCACTTTCGACGCTGGTGGTAGTAATTTTGCTAGAATCTGAAAGATGCTTGAGTTAATGATTAAAACCCAGATCACGTTTCTCATAAGCAAAGGGATTCCAAATTGCATCATTAGAGAAAACCCACCTGTGTTTTGTTGCGGAGTAGCCAAGAAAAAGAAACAAAGACGATTGCAAAGATAAGATGGAAATGGGAAGCTTCTGTGTGAGAATGAGAGTGAGACAATAAGGAGAAGAGAGAGTGATTTATTGGTAAAACTTAAAAGCAAGAGCAATTAATGAAGATAGACAATTCTTAACTTGCACCATATTTCACTTCTTTTCTTTCTATTTTTCTTTTAAGCTTTCTAACCATTGAAGCCTACCATTCATTGCCTCCAGTGGTCATTGGGAATTCAAGGTAAACCAAAAAAGATATGAAACGAAAAGGAACCAAATCTCCAGTGAGGACTCTTTAGTCTGCGGATGGGTTAGAGTGAAGACTCTTGTGCTTCCATTTGGTTTCACCGAGGGTTTGATTATGTAAATTTAGAATCTAACAAATCCCTTAATTGTAAAAAGAGAAGTTTTAATTGTAAGCATACCTTAGTTTTTTATTAGGTCGTCAGTTTGAAATTTATATTTATGATGCTAATTTGATGGTTGCAAAAAATAAAAAATTTAAATATATACAATGGCACTTTGATCATACAAAATTGATCTGTCCTTACATTGACTTTTTTGAAAACCTCAAGGGAGGCAGATGCAAAATATCATCTTTTTTTAGGTTAAAAGTGACCTAAGTCAAATCTCAAGTGGTTCGGATGAAAATTACCCATAATAATAATATAGCTATATCTTTCTTATCGATGAATGATGAAACCAACTAATAATGTCATGATACTTTTCTTTTTTGCAAAGCGGATACTGAAGAAGTCTTGGCTCTAAGGGCTGTCTTGGAGTTGTTCGCGGACCTGACGGACAGGAGATTAACCTTGAAAAAAGCGGAGTGTTTTTCAGCAGAAATGTTCCAACCATGGATAAACAAGCAATCCTCTCTATCCTCAAAGTCCAAGAAATAAAGGGAGAAATAACATATCTGGGGTCAAATTTAACTTCGGGAAGGGCGAAAGCAAAAACACTACAAACCATGGTTACAAGGATGTCCAAGAAACTGGCAATGTGGAAGGCAACCAATCTTTCGCTTGCAGGAAGAGGAGTACTTATGCAAGCATCTATTCAATCAATGGCTCTATACCAAATGCAGTGTTTGAGATTCCCAAAAAACATATTGATGCGTCCAAAATCTGCTCAGCCCTTGGATCTCCATGTGATGTCCTGCAAAACGAAAGCGTCAGATGTGGCCCGACCGCTGGGGTCGGGAGTCCACCTCCGAAGGCTAAGTCAGTTGATGAACTTAATCACAAATGGCTCTGCTAGAAGCACAGAGCTAAGGAATGAAGAACTGGGAAAGGTGATCTAGATAGCATATCGCTGATAGTATAGGTTTATCAGTATGTATTTGAACCTGAGTCTCAGATAGTATTCTTTTTGATCGATTGATCCGTCCCTCACCTTGTATGGTAGTGAGGTTTATATAGAGTGTACCTTCGAATCTCCTTCGTTGGATGCACTTGAGCCTTCTTCGGGTAGTCGTTGGATCTTATCAGTTAGATCCGTTGAGCGATAGACTTCTACTAGTTTGGGCTAGTAGAGGACTCCTGAAATAACCTTTAGGTTATGCGATGGTTATCCCTTCGATAATGATTATCCGCAGCCGTCAGTTTGAGTCTGCCATCATTAGGGTGATTACCCTAATCCATAAGTAAGATTAGGGCACGCTTGCAGCCGAATAAGCTTTCTTCTTCAGCAAGCCATCTTCCGGATCCGGTTCGCTCGGGAGCGATTCGGTTTTATCCGTCTCGACCGGGGTCGAGGGTCGGACCAGGTATGAACCCGGTCTGATCATAAACTCTCCATATCACGAGCCCCCCAGACCAATCGTTCGGTCGATCCCGAGGGCTTGGTTTTTAACTGGGTTCGTCGTCGGTGATGATCTCTGCGTGCTTCATTAAATGTCATATCACATTTAATGCGGTGGTCACTTTTCCTCGAGCGTTGTGAGTGTAAGGCCACATATCTCCTTGCAGTTGATCTGTCGTGGCTCACGTCATCCAAGCGACGGTTTCCGAACGCCTATTTCGGATTCGTGAGTTCAAACTTTCAAAACGTCTTTCAATCTTGATCGTTGATTTTGAATCAATCTCGATCGTTCAGATTCCCGAACACTCGTGCGGGAGTTTTAAAAGCGGTTCATTGTCTTCGTAGGTTTCATTCTTCCTGTCTGGAATTTGAACCTTTGTTGTCTCGCTTCGCGCCTTCCTGCTCTCAAGCTTCCGTCTCACCGAATCGGTAAGTTTACTTGGTCTTTTTCTTTTTGTAGTTTATCTTGAACGAGTAATGGCGGATGATAGGGCTTCTTTAGTACCCCATGTTGGTAATAGCGGTGATGCTTTTGCTTCTCCCGCTCCCGAACGATCGAATAGTGATAACAAAACCCTAACCGTCCTCTAGCGGAGTTCGCTGAAGTTTCTCAAAGAGGTTTTGAAAGAAAAACCGAAACTTCTCCTGTCCTTCTCGAGTCTGGATCTTCCAAGATTGTCGAGTCTTTTAGGCAGCCTCAAACCTCCGGGTCCAATGGTGGACCTGGCTCTATTCCCTCCATTTACAATGAGGAAACCCTTCTTTTAGCTGTCCAAGATTTTGATCTTCCTTCCTCATATCAGGTTAGGGCTCCCCACCCTGATGAGAGGGTTGATTCATCCCTTTCGGGTGAATTTTCTCTCGTATATAGATGCACTTTGAAAGCGGGGTTCGCTTTCCCTTTTTTAATCCTTTGTTCTCCGCAGTTTTGAATCACTGGAACATTTGTCCCGGAATGCTCCTCCCCAATAGCTGGCGTCTCATCGTCGGCTTCTTGGGTTTGTGTTTTGAGCTTGGCCTTACGCCATCTCTTTCTCTTTTTGTACATTTTCATGTTCTTTCTATCTCCCATCCTCCCGGATGGGTTTTTCTTTCCAAACGCAATAAGGCTGAACTTGATTGGAGGGGCAGCATCCTTGTCAAAGGAACTTGCCCTTCTAACCACAAAAGATGGCGCGAACGATACTCTTTCTGTCGAGCGCCTCCATCAGATCTTAACTTCCCAACCACCTGGAGGAGGTTTACTTCTTCGTCCGAGAGTAACCGGGGCCTTCCCTTATCCAGAGAAGATGAGGCGGCCATCAGGAAGATCAAATCCATTCCGTGGTATCAAGAGATACATGGATATGAAGTGGAGTATAACTCCATCCTTCAGTACTGGGGCTTGGCTCATTGTGAGCTTCTAACCATCATCCTTTGATTTGACTAAAGTGATATGTTTTGAATTCGACTCTTGTCCTTCTTCTTTGCTTGTGCCTCCCGAATGAACCCCGAAAGCTGCGGGTGAAGGCCGCTAGGGCCATTGTGACAGCCGAGCAACGATCGCCCGGGGTCTTGACCGTAGATCAAGAGGCTTCTCTTCCCTCTCCCGACCCCTCTTATAGGGGTATCAGGAATATCAGGCCTGTAGCTGATGCTTCGGGTAAAGGGAAGAAACCAATGGTGGAGTGGTCTAATGTCTCTTCCTCCGCCCGAACCAAGAGGAGGCATGACACAATTGATGCTCCCTCCAATAAAAAATCCAAAGCTTCGACGGATGGTGAGGAGGTCTTCACCCCCGGTGGACCCCGAAGATGACCGACGGGGTTACTCGGGATCCCGAGAAAGCTGCGGAATGGAGCTCCCTCGGTCTTGCTCCTTCGATCGCCGGGAGTTTGAAGCCCTGGATGACACCTCCCTTGTTAGTCAATCTACAAGGTACCGGTCTTCTTGCTTACTTATGTTTTCATAATTTCTTATGACTTCTTCTGATATCTTCCGCCTTTTCAGGAATGCTGTGTTGAGCTTTTATCAACACATGGAAGCATTGAGCCGGGTTGGTCGCACCAGCTCCTTGCTGCAAACTTGTGAAGAGAAATTGGCCAAGGCCAATTCCGAAATAGACCAGCTGACCGCAGCTACCGTGGAGCTGCAGAAAAAGCATGAGGAAGAAGTGATCTCCCTCAAGGAAGCCCTCGAAGCTTCAAAAATTCGTGTCACTGCTGCCGAGCGCGAGGCCAGGAAGCAAAAGGCAGCTGCCACGTTGTTTGGTGACAGCCTTGAAATCAAAAGTAGGGAGCTCGAAGAACATCTGAAGTTGGCGATCCCTAGCAAGCCTGAGCATATAAAGCCAGAGCTTCGGAAGGAGTGCATTCGAAAATACCTGAACAGCGTACCTTTCTCCGAGTTGCTAGGTCTCTACAACATTCAAGCTTATCGCATGGGGCATAACGACGTTTGGGAGAGAATCCTTGGATCGATCCCTGACTTCGACACTGCTCCTTTTCGTGAGGTATGCCACCAAGAGGTCTTCGGGAAAGTTGGTATGGATCTCCCGGACTGGGCCCAGGAAGAAGATGATCCTTTTCCAGCTGACCCTCAATATGAGGCATACCTGAATGACGAGCCGGCACTTCCAGAGGAGAAATCACAAGCCGAGTCTCAAGTTGTTGTTGTAGAGGATTCAGCCGATGGCACTCTTGAGGAAGGCTCTTCTCATGGTCCTGAGAAAAGTTGTGACACCCAGCCTAAATCTAGCCCGGAAACCCGATGTGTTTTGGGTGAAGTCGGGTTTTGTTTAATGTTGACTTTGAAGTTTGACCGTGATTTCAGTTTTACTATCTTTGAAAATCTTAGGAAGATGTCTTTGTGGGCCATCTTAGTAGAAGATATGGTGTTTGACCCAAAACCCATGGATATTGATGATGGTGTTTCCTTATGGAAACCTTATTTGATTTGGTGTTGAACTATTTATTTGTGAAGAAGACCTTGATTGATGGACCTAAAGCTTAGTTGGACCTGGTTTGAAGACTTCCCTCCATACTAGGTAAGTAGTACGATGTATTGAAAGAAGCCCATCCAAAAATATTGAAGTTTAGCCCATTAAATCCCTATTTTTGAATAAGTCATCCGGGGCAGTGGCATTTTGGTAAATATCTGTTTTGAAGGTTTTCAAAAGCTTTATTTCTTTTAATTTCGTGGTAAACTATTCCCACCATGTTTCTAAACCTCTAGATAGTGTGGGATCGACCTTTGAACTTCCTCTTTGGCAACCAATCAACCATCGGGGTCAATTTGGTCAGTTTGGTGAAACCCTAGTAACTCTTGAACTCTTTGTGCTATTTAAAAGGGGGAACTCCATGTGTTTCACTCTCAATCTGTTTCTAAGTCTTTGGAGAACGTGGTAAGATCCCTAGATCCTCTCCTTCGAAGCCAAGGAAGATCCTCAAGCAACTGTTCAGATTTCTTCATCGGTTTCTCTTCTAAAAGGTTGGTATGCAATTCGTTTCTTCTTTAATTCATTCTTTCTTCTCTACTTCTGATTTTCTGATCATGAGAAGGGTATTACACTGCTGTAATAACCTCTTCTTTAATTCTTTTAGCCCTAGAGTGAATCCCCCAATTCACTCTATGATCTTGAAGCCATATGGCGATGATCCTTGAATTTGATTCCACCAAAGCTCTTAACGATACTTTCCCTAATTTCCTACCTATCTTTATTATTGTGGGGAAGGTCTCATATTATTACCATGACCTTCCCTTGTGTCCTCATGATTGAGGAGTTGATCCTTGTTTTTCTTTGGAACAATTGGCAACCCTTTTATTTTCTATTAATTCGTTGGACTCTCCCCAAAACCTTTCTTGATTGTAAATTCTTTGCCCTAAGGGTGAATCTTTATTCTCCCTAGTCTTTTCGTGGGATACACGGATTCTTGTTAGTAAATCCCTAATTGTATGATTTGAATTTGTTTCCCTTCACTTTAATTGAGAACCTTATTTTCTCTCATTAGTAGACCCTTCCTAATTCCATTCTTTATTTTGAAATACTAATGAGATATTCCTTTATCTATCTTGGGTTGTTTTTATGAGAATTATTTATGGGTAACTCTCATGGGAGGTAACCAACTCTCATGAGAGGTAACCATATCTGAGATCCTATTGTTCTTTTATTTGTTGAAAACTTCCCAACACTTTTTCAGATTGTGCATTCTTTGTTTCTCTTTCCCATGGGTGAATCTTGATTTGTTGTTTCTCTTTCCCTTGGGTGATATTTGTGTTAACCTAAACTTGATCACTATATTTTCTTCATGATCCATGTTTAACCTAATTAGGATTTCTAATTATTCTTTCTTCGTTCTTGTTCTTTTTGAGATCAGGAAGAAGATGATGCATTCTTGCAACCATCTATTCCATGATCTCATTCTATTCTTTGAGATCTATGATCATCATCATGATCTTAACCCTAGCTAATAGATTCTTGAAACCTTAACCCTAACCCTTGAATGATCTTTCTGGAAACCTCTTGTAACCTTCCATGTGCGGGAAACCTCATGGGTAATGTTTCTGTTAACATAAACTAGATTTCCTATGATTTCTTGTTATTTTCTTGATAACAATCATTCCCTCTCTTTCCGTGATCATAACCTTTTCATGAGCCATATGTTATGATGAAACCCTAACCTCTTTGTTACAAACCTATTATGATTGATTTTTCGGACTATGATCTCCCCCATGTCTTCATTTGGGTTTGGTTGTACTTGGTCTTCAACCCCATGAGCAAAGCACCCTTGTATAGCAATATACATGGGGGCGGTTGCTAGTGGCGGTTGATTAAACCAAGCGACCGCCCGGTTCTGCTTGCGGGAAAATGCCCTCTTTTGCCCCCTGTTCGTTATAAATAGCATCCCTCGCCCTATTAACGCATTATTATGTTCGGGATTGCTATTTTGGGCGATTAGGCGGCAGTGGAATCGTACGGGATTCAGGTCTGAAGTGTTGTTAATGATATGAAACCTTTTCTCTTCTATTCTTGGTGATTCTGATTAAGGTAATGAATCTCCATCTGCAATTCTCTTCTTTTTAACCTCTAATTGATATGAACCCATCCCCTTTTTGTTGGTGGTTATCCATTTGATTTGTTGTACTCCCTTTTCAATGTTCTTGATGAGATCTTGTCTAGAAACGAATCCCTGCATTTGTTAATGGATAGATCTAGTCAAGGGGAGAGTTTCTGGGTAATCCATTTATGATGTTTGTTAGTTTTCCCTTCACCTAGTGTCTCTTGGAGTGTTAGATTCGAGACTTTGGCCATGATCACTCGAAATCCAGATTGAAAACGGATGATCAGAAGCCTGAGTTTTGGATATGAAACTCTCTGTTTTTGGGGCGGTCACTAGTGGCGGTCGCTCAACCTAAGCGACCGGCTCAAGCGACCGGCTGGTTTCCAGTGTCTGTGTAAGTTTGATTTTGGATTTGTTTTGACTCTTGGCTCTTTTATATTCTTGTAACCCTCTATATAGGTGTTCTCTGTTTCAAGTAGAAGTCTTATAATAGTTTCTGGAATTCAAGTTAGAAGGATTTTACATAATTACAGGTAAGGACATGCATTCTTATTTATATGCAATTACATATACATGATGATTCAGCTGTTCTATTTACTATTCTTTGATCATGTAACTTGCTGTAATTGTATAAAGCATGTGAATCTTATTGTATACTTGATGTTAGTGGTGTTCTTTGATGTACTTCATCTTTTATGATATTGCACAACTGTTCATGGTATGATAAAGAGTGATTGTAGTGTAGTTGTGATGGAAGGGGTATTCCTTTGGGATATCTTAGCTTGGGATATCAGAAGGTTGTGGAATGGGACACATGCTCGCTGATGTCTCCAAAGACTATCATGATTACTTGGATGACATACTTAGGAGTGTCTAGAATTGCATGGCTAGGTACCCCACATGCTATTACCCTTTCGGCGGGGGGAATTGAAGCCGGGTGACCCGTGACAATGGTGACGTGACTATGTTTCATCCAACAGCGGTAACCAGTCCGTGCGGAGACTCAGTGGTCCACTATTGGTCATGTAATGGTAGGGTTGCATATGTTAGGGTTGGGCTCATGGACGTCCAAGGAGCGGACCGGGTGTCGCGAGGAGTCATGAGAGCATCCGCCCCAATAATATGTGGATGACCATAGGGTTAAGGAGTGGAGTCCAATAGCGGTAGCCAGTCCGTGAGGGTTCTCACTCCTAGGTTGCGAAGGATACTGAACCGAGTTGGTTGGTGCCATAGGGGAAGTATCTGGACTTCATATAGTATGTTACCGTTATGACCTTGCATTGGATTAGAAACCCCGACATGCGCCAGTACTCATTGCCAATGGTCGTGGTGAGAGAGTGTTGACTTAACCCCCAGCCACGGTTTTGAGAGCCAGGTGTGGACTTACCCCTTTGCCCAGGATCCCTACAGAGGTAACCAGTCCTTGCCGGATCAGAGTGATGAGACTTACCCAAAGGAGGGCTGGTGTATATCTTAAAGCATGTCAGCCATTAGAGACTTGCATAGTTAGATCTTAGTAGCATTCATATTTCTGCATACCATGCATATCATTTCATCTGTGCATTCGTGGATTGTATTGACATATATATGAGAATTGCTTATTCCTTACTGAGTTCGTTGGAACTCATTCCTTTCATTGTATGTATTATATAAATTGTACAGATGGTTGCACAATGTCGGAAGTTGGAGATGATTCATATGAAAGAGCTTTCTCGTATGAAGCTGATGTGAGACAGACAGTGGTACATGGACTTGCAGAGCATGAAGCCTCATGAAGATGAAGATTATTTAGTTATTCTTTTTGTTTCTGCTGAACTCGATATTACATTTGATTCTTGATTCTTTCCTTTGATTATTTCTTGGATATTTATTGGAGTATTTGGACTCCTGTAACCTTTTTATTAATTATTGCACTTTTCTTGCTCTTGATTATCTGTATTTGTATTTATTATTGTTGATAGACTAAAACCATGGATCCTGTGACGGTTCACATCCGCGGGTTGTCGGGCGGTTAACCGGGCCTAGTGGGCGGGGTGTGACAGAAGTCCTCCCGACCAGGGTCCCTCGGGCAACAAAGAAGAAAAGGCTTAGGGAGTTGTCCTTTTGTAAAGATTTACCCTCAATTTAATGAATAGACATTTCTTTTTTCATGTTGGCCTCTAAATTTCCCCGTCTCCTGCCGGATTCTTGCCTTGAATATCAAAGTATTAATGATAAAACTTATCACTTAACTTTTCATTCCTCGCCGAATAATAATCTTGTAGAAATATTGTGAAGATGCGTTTCGGGAAGATGCATTAATCTTCCCCACTACTTCATTTATTGCAAAGTCCGCACGTTTCCCTTCTGCGAAGTTCAAACGTTTTCCTGCTTTTGTATACCATTCACTGTTTCCAATGAATCGGAAATACATCCGTTATTTTAATGGCAGTGCGACGATTGGAGGTATCTCTGCATCAGGTGCTCGCTTCCACATGTTTCCATGTGGCATCCCTTCGACCGTTGATCTTGCTTTTTGCAGATTTCGAAGCGTCATTTCGATCTAGGTCGTCGGTTGTCCTTAGCCTTCAACCGTCGTCTTATACCCGAGGCTATTTAAAGCCTTCGTGGGTACTCTCCATCTATCCCGACTTCGCAAGTTAGATTTGCTAAAGTGCCAAAGCGACCTTTCGTCCTTCGGCCCGCTTCCGTATTCCTCGTACTCCAACAACAGCTCTATCAACTTCTGAACAAGTGAGTTTTTTGATTACTCATCTCTTTCCCCACTTCCCCCCCGAGTAAACTGCACAGTAGTTATTGGGGCCAATGCGGTGGTTTCAGCTAGTGAATCCTCCAAGCGTAAGGCGACTGCTGGCGGTGAATCTTCAAGTCAGATTCCCGCAGTTTCTATTGATGCCGTCCCTGCGCCTCCTTTGCCCGAAGTGATCGCTCGTCTTTCCCAGGAAGATCTTGATCACTCCGTTGCCGATGGTGCTGCCGGCGCTCCTACTTGGTGAGCTCGTTGGTGAGCTCATGGTGCACCCCCGAAGGAGACTCTTCGGGCATCTGAGGCAACTATGTTGGCGTCTGATGAAGGTGTGGTCCCAGCAGGTGCTGCTCCTATTTCTAACTCTAGTGCTTGTTTGGCATCCTCGTCCTCTCCTTCTGAGTTGGAGGATTTTGTCACTAGGAAGCGCCGTCGGGTGACAAGTGATGAAGCTCATCCTTCTCTTGGTGTAGTTCATCCTTCTCATCCTTTGCCTGAATTAGTGTCAAACGAGTTTGACAGAGCGTTGGAATGGTGTACCGCTGCTCTCGAATGACTTCGAGAGCACAGTTCTTTCCAAACTTCTAGATGAAGTCTTTACGAAGTCACCGGTGATGTAAGTCTTTCTTCATTATCCTCCCGATTTTGAAAAATTACTTTTCTCGCTCCTTGCTAACTCGGAAGTTGTTTGCAGGAGTCTTGCTTGGGTAACTTCCACAACCAAGTGGAAGCAAGTTACTAGACTCAGTAGGTTGAGCAATGAAGTTTCTAGGCTTTGGGAAATCTCTGAAGCTAAAGATGTTGAGATTGCTCGCCTTCGGAATCTAGCTTGGGAGGTGGCAGGAGAAAAAAAATTCGATGATTGGTCATCTTCGGTCGGACTTGGATGATGCCAGGGAGAAGATCTCGCGATCGGAGCGAACAGTTGGAAAGTCGAGAGCCAAAGGATCCGAAACGTTACCTAAAAGGCAAGTCTGTCGTTCCTTTGCCCGAATCCCTTCCAACCGATGTTCGCAGAGCTGCGTCTTCAAGTATTTACACAGTAAGCCCTTTGTTGATATGCTGAATGCTTATAACTTGCAGGCGTACCGGGATGGTGAGAACGAAGTATGGGAATCAATATTAAGGAAGGATCCTCATTTTGATACGACTCCCTACAGTGCTGTTTGCCATCCTGAAGTATTTACCGACCTGGGTATTCCTCCTCCCGACTGGACCAAGGATAAGATTGATCCTCCACCTTCCGATCCAGATATTATGCAATATCTGGAAGATTCTCCCGTTTATTCTCCCTTGGAAGAAGTCAATTATGACGAGCTTGTACTTGAATGCGAGTTTGGTCGAGGACCATTCTTCTCCTCGGACAAGCCGGACAAAGAGTATGAAATTGCGGAGGATTTTATGCATACCGAAATATTTTTGTAATCCTCATTTCTTCTCTTCTTTTCCTTGAATCCCCACCAATGGTTGACTCATATGTTTGTTCTAGCAAAGTCGCGTCGATCTTGTATAACTTGTTAACAGTCACCTATAATGACTTTCTTCTTTGATCGAAGATTGTATCCAGCTCTTGTAATTGTTTTGATACTGGCCTCTTTGGATCTTTTGAAGAAATAAGAAATTACTTTATCTTGAACTTTGCTAGCCACTTGAATCGCCGTTGTATTAGGTCTTAGTTGTCTGAAACAATGCCTTTACTTAAGGATTTCCGGAGAAATACAATAAGTCTGAGAAGGAACTCACTCGGGTTTTAAACCGATGCCTTTACTTAAGGATTTCCGGAGAAATACAATAAGTCTGAGAAGGAACTCACTCGGGTTTTAAACCGACGCCTTGCAAAAGGAACTCACTCGAATTTTCATCCGATGCCCTGACTTAAGAAAGTTCGAAAAATTTCCATAAGTGTTGAATGACCCATACGAATTTTCGTCCGATGCCTTATAGTTGGATCTTGTTCTTGAATGTGGTGTATGATGCCCCCCAATCAAAAGATAGTTTGTTGAAAGCCAAAAATTGCATTGATTGAGTTGAAAATGATTACATCGCGAACAAAATTGAAATCATCCTCAAGGATAAAACTTTTTGAGATGCCTAGCATTCCACGAACGATCCAACTCTTTCTGGGAATTGATGTTCTTCAGCCTGTAAGCTCCTGAACCGACCGGTTTCACAACCATATAAGGTCCTTCCTAGGAAGGGTCCAACTTTCTTTGGTGACGCGGGTCGGAAGCTAGGGTGTTTCTCAACACCAGATCTCCGGCTAAGTACCGACGATTCTTCACTCGAGTATTATAATGAGACGCTATCCTTCTTTGATAATGTTGAGTTCGTGCTATTGCCTTTGCCCGAACTTCGTCCAACAAATCAAGACTATCAAGCAGTCCTTGTTCATTTGCTTTTTCCTCGAATTCACAATCCCGTAACGTCCCCGCCATTATCTCCACTGGCGCCAATGCTTCGGATCCATATGCCAACCTGAATGGAGTTTCTCCTGTGGGTGTTCGAACCGTAGTTCTATAAGCCCACAGTACATTATGTAGTTCTTCGACCCATCAGCTTCGAGTCTTCTCTTTATTCCTTCCAATAGCGTTCGGTTAGTAACCTCTACCTGGCCATTGCTTTGGGGGTATGCCACTGAGGACATACGATGCTCGATCATATATGTTCCACAGAATTGCTCAAATTATGGACAATCGAACCGAGTACCATGGTCAAGTGACAATAATCTTTGGAATCCCAAAGCGATATATGATTGATTCAAGCACAAATTTCTCCACTTTTTTCTCAGTAATTGTCGCCAGTGCATTGGCTTCTACCCATTTTGTGAAGTAATCAATTGCTACTATTAGATATTCCCGTCCGCCTGATGCCTTGGTGAATTTGCCCATGATATCAATTCCCCACATTGCAAAGGGAATGGGATTTAGAATTGAAGTCATAGTTTCCGCCGGGCGCTTCGATCTTCGTAGCATGAATTTGACAGATTTACCACATCGACGAACGTAGTCCATAGCAGCCTCTTGGATCTTAGGCCAATATAACCCAAGTCTTAGAATTTTGTGGGCCAGGGCTCGGCCACCCATGTGAGCTCCACAAATTCCTTCATGAACTTCAGCCAAAGCTGATTTTGCTCCTTCGGGGCCTATACATCTCATAAGGGGTCCAGCATAAGATCTTTTGTATAATCTCCCATTCTGAATGACAAATCTAGCTGATCGACTCTTGATCAACCTTGCCTCTACTGGATCCTCGGGTAATTTGTCATCCCTTAGATACTCGATTATTGGTTCCATCCAACAACGTTCGCTTCAATATAAGAAATTTCTTTCTCATGATAACTTGGAAAAGTTATCTCTTCAATGTAGACCAAAGGGTCTAGATTCTTTTCCTTGGCATTGGCTAGTCGGGATAGCTCATCTGCCACTGGATTTTCATTCCTCGAAATTTGAGATATCTTCAAATTCCGAAATTGGTTTTGAAATGCCTGCACTATCTCCCGATATTTTTGCAAGCGTGGTTCTTTAATGCCATACTCCCCCTGGACTTGGTTGACTATAAGCTGAGAGTCACTATAAATAGTAACATCTGCAATAGCTAATGCTTTTGACAACCGAAGTCCTGCTATCAGGGCCTCATATTTTGCTTCGTTATTACTTGCATCAAATGCGAATCTCAAAGCATATCGAATAATAAATCCTCGCTGGACTTTTTAATAGAATTCCAGCGCTTTGCTCCATCTTTATTACTCGAACCATCCACATATACCTCCCAAGTGGTTGGTATAATGGGATCCTCAATGGTGGGCTCCCCGGTGCAGTAGTTTCTACTACAAAGTCGGCTAATGCCCGAGCCTTGATTGCGGTTCCGGGCTTAAAGCTCACTTGGAACTCACTGAGCTCAACCGACCAGGACACCATCCTTCCGGACAAATCAGATTTGTTAAGAACTTTACTAAGAGGAAAAGTTGTAAATACCTCAATTGGATGAGCTCTGAAAATATGGCCTTAGCTTCCCGGCGGCCATCATGAGAGCCAGAGCACTGCTTTTCAATCTGCGAATATCTCGTCTCCGCATCTAGCAACACGTGGCTTACATAGTAAATCGGCCACTTGTTTCTTATCTTTCTCCCGAACAAGTACTTGCACCGACCGCCGAAAGGGACGTCGCTAGATATAGCTGTAATATTTCCCCCTTCTCCGGCCCCGGACAGGATCGGTGGTTGTCCAAGTGCTTCTTTTAATTCCTCGAAAGCTTTCCGGCACTCTTCAGTCCACTTCGCTTCCTTACCGCCCTTCAGGTCATTAAGTGCCTTGAAGAAAGGCAAACATTTTTCTCCGAGACTTGGAGATAAATCGATTTAAAGCAAAGAACTCTCCCTGTCAAACATTGTACATCCCGAACGGTTTTGGGAGCCTCCATATCAATCGAGCTTGTATTTTGGCAAGATTAGCGTCAATTCCCCTCTCGTGATACCATGAAACCCAAAAATTTGCCCGAGGAGACTCCAAAGGCACATTTTTCTCGGGTTTAGCTTCATTTGATGTTTCCGCAGGTATTGAGAAAACCTCGCTTAAATCTGCAATATGATTTGCTTTTGTAAAGCTTTTCACTAGCATGTCGTCAACATAAGCTTCAACATTCTTTCCTATCAGCTCTTTGAAAATCTTGTTGACGGCCCTCCGATATGTTGCTCCTGCATTCTTCGGGCCAAAAGGCATGACCTTGTAATAATAGCTCTCACGATCAGTCATGAAAGCCGTATACTTCTCATCCTCCTTATTCATAAGGATCTGATTATACTCCGAGTAGGCATCCATGAAACTTAAAGTTTCATATCCTGCAATCGCATCTATCAAGAGGTCAATCCGAGGCAATGGGTAGCAATCTTTTGGGCAAGCTTTGTTTAGATCCGTGTAGTCCGTACACATCCTCCACTTCCCATTCGCCTTTTTCACCATCACCACGTTGGCCAACCAAGTTGGGCACTCGATTGGTTCTATGAAACCAGAATTCTTAAGTTTTTCAACTTCGCTTCGAACGGCTTCATACTTTTCAATGGAGAAATTTCTTCTTTCTGTATCACTAGTTTCGCCTTAGGGTCTATCCAGAGTTTGTGCTCTGCAATGGCCCGATCGATCCCAGGCATGTCCTCTGCAGACCATGCGAAAACATCCTTATTCTGTTGAAGAAATAACTTCAACTCATCTTTAAACTCTTCCAGTTGTTCAGACCCGATATAAGTAATCTTTTTCTCGTCTTCGGTACACAGCTGGATTTGCTCCAGTTTCTCCACTGGTTCGGGCCTTTGCATCTCTGTCTCTTCCCGATCATCTAGAACTTCTATGGGGAGGGCAGTAACCTTCCTCGGACCCTCCTTGTCTTTTAAATAGGCAACATAACACCGCCGAGAGATCTTCCTGGTCGGAGGGAGACTTGACCAATTCCCATATCGATCGGGAATTTTATCTTCGTGTGTTTTGTCGAAACAATAGCACCTATCTTGGATAAAGATGGTCGCCCGAGAATCATATTATAGGCTGGTAGTTCTCGAACCACCAAAAAATTGATTCGGACAGTTGTTTCCTTAGGAAAACTTCCAATGGATAAATCCAATTGAACCGATCCTTCCGCTACTGCAGATGACCCTGCAAAGCCATATAGGTGTGTAGATGAAGGTTTCATCAAGTCCTGATCCACCTTCAATTTTTGATACACTTCGTAGGAAATTAGGTCAGCTGCAGACCACTGTATCAATCAAAACTCTATGCACTTCCCGCCATGCAATCTCTACCTTGATGACTATAGCATCATCATGAGGTAAACAAACGTCTCTTTCGTCTTCCTCGCTAAAGGTGATAGAATCTTCACCATTCAGCTTCTTCCGCTTCTGCGCCTCTCCGGCTCCAACAAATTTTGATTTTGTTTTCAGACTCCGGAATGATTCGGGCTCTGGTCCCCTGAAGATGGTAAGGATTGGTGACCGAGTAGCAGCTTCAATCACCTCCTTGCCTTTTTTAGACTTCGGGGCCTCCCTCTATCGTTCTGAACTAACCGAACGATCCCTCTTTGGAGCAGCCGCACGTGGCCCACGTGGCTCCTCCCTTCTCCTGCTAACAAAACTGGACAAATGTCCCTGAGATATCAATCTCTCAATATCTGCCTTCAGATGACGACAGTCATTAGTATAATGACCATAGTCCTTGTGGAATCGGCAATACTTTTCCCGATCCTGCTGCTCTCCGGGTTTCAAAAGAATTTTAGGCGGCCACTTTAAAATATTTTTTCTTTTGAGGATATTCAAAATATCAGCCCGAGGAGCATTCAATGGAGTGTACACACTTTTACCGGGGGACCTTTGGCGCCAAGGCTGGGATTTTCCAACCCGATCGCGAACATTTTTCTTTGGCTTTTTCTTCTGCTCAGGAGCCTTTTGTTCTTTATTGGAGACTTTATTATCTCCTTGGCACGCATCTAGAATCTCCATAACTTCAGCTCGTTCGGCATCTCTCGCACCAACTCAGCATAAGTCGCGAGGCATATCCCGTAGTAATAACTCCAGGAGTTTCCGATTAGTGAGTCCCGTGAATAGAGCGATTCCGGCTACTTGTTCATCCAAGTTTTCTATCTCCATCGTCACTTTGTTGAATCTCTTCGAAACTCTCCGATCGATTCGCTCTTTCCTTGTTTGACAAGAAACAAGGTTTCTTCCGTTTTCCTGACCTGTATCCCACTCTGGAATCGCCCTATGAATTGGCGCGCCAATTCGTCAAAGTTTACAATCCTTCCAGAGGGGAGGTTCGAAAACCACTTTTGTGCTGCTCCAGTTAGAGATGAACCAAAAACCCCGCATAAAATTTCATCGAATTACTCCGAAATCGCCATGGTCCGTTGGTAATAGCCGATGTGAGCTGTTTGATCTCCGGAGCCATCGAATGTCAAGAAGGTAGGCAAACGGAAGTTATGGGGAAACCGATATCCCGCAATTGGCTCAAGAAAAGGAGTCTTCCGAATGACCGAGTAAATATCCTCGCTTATTCTTCCCTTAGCCAACTCGCCCTAATTTCTCATTGATGTTGGCCAATTCTTGACCAACTGGGTCGGGTGATCTTCAGCAATATGATCACGACCTCGATTAACACGATCATCCCGTGCTACTCGATCATCACGAACAACCCGTCCTTCCCGAGCATTCCTCTCGTCACGAACTGCTCGATCATCACGAACGGTTCTTCTGACAGTGGGTGAGTGAGTTCTTACCCCTGTATCCAACCTTGTGTTTGAATCAGTCGTACTCTCTTGCGGTCTGTCGAACCGATCGCCTCGCCTCGGTTGATCATCGATCCTCCGAAGTCCTCGGTCTCCTTCACGGAAATTCTGATCAACATTCCGGTCTTCATCGATCTCTGGTCACGTGGCAATGCACGTCTCCCCCAATCGCGCCGATCGGGCTCTTGTGGTAAAACCACTCGTCCTGGTGAGCATGCGGAGTGCTTGGCTCACCTCCAAGAGTTGAATCTTTACCTGATCCAATTGATCTTGGATTGTATCAGGAGGAGGATTACGTCCTCCCTGGCCATCATCCACCTAGATAGGATTTTGGCTTTCCTGAGGAATATCCGGATTATTCACTCTAGGTATCTGAACACCGGAATTGCGTTGTGCAGCGGCTGCTGATCTAGTCACCATGGCTTTTCAAGTCGTTTCCACAGACGGCGCCAAATGATGCGTCCAAAATCTGCTCAGCCCTTGGATCTCCACGTGATGTCCTCGCAAAACGAAAGCGTCGATGTGGCCCGACCGCCGGGGTCGGGAGTCCACCTCCGAAGGCTAAGTCGGGTGGATGAACTTAATCACAAACGGCTCTGCTAGAAGCACGAGCTAAGGAATGAAGAATCGGGAAAGGTGATCTAGATAGCAGATCGCTGATAGTTTAGGTCTATCAGTATGTATTTGAACCTGAGTCTCAGATAATATTCTTTTTGATCGATTGATCCGTCCCTCACCTTGTATGGTAGTGAGGTTTATATAGAGTGTACCTTCGAATCTCCTTCGTTGGATGCACTTGAGCCTTCTTCGGGTAGTCGTTGGATCTTATCAGTTAGATCCGTTGAGCGATAGACTTCTACTAGTTTGGGCTAGTAGAGGACTCCTGAGATAACCTTTAGGTTATGCGATGGTTATCCCTTCGATAATGATTATCCGCAGCCGTCGTTTGAGTCTGCCATCATTAGGGTGATTACCCTAATCCATAAGTAAGATTAGGGCACGCTTGCAGCCGAATAAGCTTTCTTCTTCAGCAAGCCATCTTCCGGATCCGGTTCGCTCGGGAGCAATTCGGTTTTATCCGTCTCGACCAGGGTCGAGGGTCGGACCAGGTATGAACCCGGTCTGATCATAAACTCTCCATATCACATATGCAACAAAATTGATGCAATATGTCATAAGTTTTGGAATGGGCAACCCCACAAAAGTAAACAATTGAACCTTATTTCGTGGAGTAAGTTCTGTTTACCAAAAGAGGTGGGAGGAATGGGATTCAAGAGAACGGAAGATATGAATTCAGCTCTTCTACTAAGGCAGGGATGGCGGATACTAACAAATCCCGATGCATTGTGGGTAAAGGTTTTCAAAACAAGATATTTCAAAAATCAGAGTCTGTTCGATCCATTGGTGTCAAAGAAAAAAGGATCATGGATTTGGAATAGTATTACAAGTATCATCCCAATGCTAAGGAGCATGGTCGCAAGAAAGGTAGGGAATGGACAAAGCACGTCATTCTGGTTCGATCCATGGGAACGAAGTCAGGTAAAAAGCTTCACAAGCTTCACAAGAAATCAAGATTTCGAGAGATGGCCAAGGAAAGCGATTGTTGCAGAGGTAGCAGAAACGCTACAAAACAATAACAGGGAGTTGTCTCTAAACTCATCATCTGAATTAAATCTGCCTACCACTTTCACAAATCAAGAAGACTCTTGGTCTTCGATTATTTCTCCAACTGGAGAATTCTCAGTTAAGCTGGCCTTTAAGGAATTAATTAAACAAAGATTAGGGAACTATCATACCCAGGTTGAAAAGTGGTGGAACTTCATGTGGAAGCTTCCCATACATCCTAAATTTAAAGTCTTCTTTTGGCGGGTATTGAACGAAGGAATACCGGTACGGGCTAAACTAGCCCGTTGGACAAACATCAACGCTCACTGCGTGATATGTGGAAAATCAGAAGAAACAATTTGGCATATTTTCTTATCATGCGATTGGGGAAAAAGAATTCATGCGGCAGGACCACTGGGGCTGCGTATTGAAAATTGGCAGAATTCATCCGTTTTGAGCCAATGTCATGAACTGATTACACAGTTCAATAAAAATACGGCACAGTGGTTCATGTCAGTATTCATAATCACTTGCTACTTCATTTGGAAAGAGAGGAATTTGGGGGTGTTTACGCAAAAAACACCCGATCCAAGGGCTGTGCTATCCAACACAGATTATTGGATCAAAGAACTAAAATTACAAAGGAATGGAGATAATACATCTCTAACCACCCAAGCGGATAACATAGATAATGTTATGTTACTTGATCAAGAAACAAATTGGTGTAATTGTTTTTCACATTCTAATAAAAATATTTTGCTTTGTGCAGGGGTACCTCACCAGCAGTTAGGAGGAGTTGGTTGGAGCATCGGAATGTGCATCGATGGACACTTACAGTCTGTCAATTTTGGGAACAAGAAGGAAAAAGGAGTTCTTGAGACAATGCTTGAAGTCATTCAGATAGGAATGGATAAGGCGACGGAAAAGGAGATAAGGATAGATGAAGTTTGGACAAACATCCAACTTATCAAAAAAATCTTACCACAACCATCAGGAGAAAAATGGCCTCTCAAGGAACTACCAAAGATAATGAACCTGGCTAACATATCAAAACATATGTTGTTTTTGGACTTCCACAACCCAGTGCTTCAAAGATATTTTGAATATTATGCAGAGATAGGAATCTCTCAAATGGATAACTGTAATAATACAATATGTAGTTTGTGTAAGTGCTTTAAGCACTAATTTAGTTTTAATCTAAGTTTTTCTAATAAAAAAAAACTAATAATGTCATTTAATAATTAATAATTATATTATTATACTGTATTACTTACTTTTCAATAAAAATTAATGACCTTCTACATTGTGCCTTGGGTGAAATGGTGACCTTCCAGTAGGAGATTTTATTTCATTTCAGAGCAGCCTAATTAATGCGTTGTTGATTACAAAAAAATAAAAATAAAAAAATTAATGCGTTGTTGGCGGTAGACGACGGCCCAATGCACTACTTAGTCCAGATTAAATCTACACCGTTTAATTATGTGATTCACTTATTAAGTTCTAACAATATGCATGTGGGTTAGTTAAAAGATCTAGATTTAATCTGGGCCGAACAATGCATCCAGGCCTTCGGCTACATCGAGCAGTGCATTCATTATGCTATTTCCAAGCAAAATCAGCTAGGAGGCCTACCGACGAGTGTGAACATGAAAAGAAGAGGCTCCTAACAGTGACCCGTCTTGCGTGGACTATGGTGAACAAGAGGAGTCAGCCAACCATGTGGTTTTGCTAAGAGCTGTTTGGTTTTCTAGCCCATTGGGCTTTAGATTGGGGTGACTCGCAAATTAATTGGCAAATTGGGTGGACCTCATAGAAAACCTTCCATTCTCTTTGAAGCAAGATAGGATTGAATTCTTGACAGCGTGCATTTTCTTATTTTGGAAGGTGTAGAAGCAGCCACGTTGGGACCGGAGGGGGCCATGGCCCCCCGGATTTTTTGAAATTGTAAATATCGTTGTTTTTTCTTCCTTATTTTTCTATCTTTAATTGTGAAATACCACTATTTGGCCCCTCCAAAAATTAAAAATAAGAATTTAGGATAAAAATGATGGGTATAAATGTCATTCATAATCTTTATCTATTGGTTATCATTAAATCCCTAGTTTTAAGGAATAAAAAGTTAAATTCTAATTAAAAACTAGCTCATGATCCATGAATTTCTCCTTATATATTATCTCCTATTTTCATTTCTATTTATTCTCTCATGAATCTCCTCTTTTATTCCTATTTTTTCTCTTTTTTTTTCTCACACGTCTCACAAAATATTGAAATAGTTAGCAAACTTTGGAATTTTCCTAAATCTTCTCCATATCAAGTATTCACTTTCTCTCTCTCAAATTATTCCTTTCTCTCCCTCTCACGAATTTTCTATTAATTTACCTAATTTTTAATATAGACTCCACATTAAAATATAATAATATATTCTGAGATGGGACCTACAGTGGGTCCCACATTGGCCCACATACATTCGGCCCCCCCTAATGTTCAATCCTGGCTCCGCCCCTGTGTAGAAGGCCCGTTTGGGAGAACATGGAGCCCCATCAAGGTTAGCCCTGCAGCATGGGCTTTCAGGAGTTTTCTCAAGCCCGGTTGGGGGGCCAGCTTCTAGATATTGGGTGTAGATTTGAGAAGTTTTGTTTTTTTTGGTAACATAGACGCTTTTTATATATAGGGAAATTGGGGATGGGATATTACATATGCCGCCCCGTAAGGATTGAACTTACAATCTCTCTACTGAGAGGTGAGGTTCTCAACCACTCCACTATCATTCCATTGGCATTTGATAAGTTTTGTTTCACTCATATCTCTAGGTAGATCAATGGTGTCGCTGATCACCTAGCTCGAGGGCCGAGTTAGTGACAATCTCTATTTCATGGCTCATTTCCTCTCCCTGATTTTAGTCTCTTTGTAGTTCTGTTTCTTGACTTTATTGTCGAAATAAATTCGTTACTTACCAAAAAAGACTGGTGACCTTCCATTTTCAGGGAGACAAGTAATGAAGATTAATAATAATATTACTTAATAGTAATTATGATATTTATGAATGATAAACTATAATTTTAGACTTCTTTCTTGATGACTTGAATATCTAATATAGCTTAAATGAATAAAAGCGCTTCAGGCAATAGAAATGTAATGATGCTTTTGACTTCATGGTTTTATAATAAAATTAAATCTAGTATAGTATGATTTTAACAAAAATAACTGCTTCTTGTTTTGATTAACAAAAATAGTGTTTTTTTTTGGGGATAGTTTTCCGCTTTTTGTTTTCTTCCGGCCTAAATAAGGTGGCAACTCTTAATCGAGAGAAAAGGGTCTCTAAACAAGAGGTGTTTCTGCAGAATCCCCCGTATATAAGCTCGTATCTTAAAGGTCCACTCCTCTTCATGCACCCAAGGACACCCTAAGGTTAGAGACCTTGGAAGGTAGATGTCACACCCCACCTGCCGGTCTTGGTTACCTGTTCGACAACCCGTGGGAGTGAACTGTCACACAATCCACAGTCTTACCATCAATGCAAGTAATAGATAATCATGAGCAAGAATAAATACAATAATAAATAAAAAGATTACAGGAGTTAGAGGGAGGTTAGGGTTTCTTCATTCTCAAATAACAGAACGAGAGATCTGCGAAGGGTGATTTACTGCAACTTGATTTTGGCGTCGATCGAATTCGTTTGCTTTTGCAGATCATATCTCACGAGGTGTTAAAAGCTGCTGCTCTTGTCTTTACGCTTCTTGATCTGAATCTTCAGCCAACCGAAATCTTTGCATCGGGCTGGAGGCGAAATAGGGTTTGCGGAACCGATGGCTGGAGGCGGAGGAGACGTTTCATCGGTGGAAGAACTCGATCAACTTCGCCGGAGTAATAAAAAGGTTAAGAGAGGAGCTGGAGAGTTGAGCTCGACAGATATTTCCTTGAAAAAATCCTATGCTCAATCGCTGTTAGGGAACCAATTGTTGCATGGGAAAGACGATACTATGGAGGATACAGAAGATTTGAATCGAGAGGATTTCCTTGCTGCCGTCTCATCTGAATGGGAATCTGATGATGAGGAAGATTCGTTTTTGCTTGAGGGAGAGGAGAATTTTTGCCCTACCATCACCCTGACAAAGGAAGAAAAGGTTAGAATCCGGAAACCTTGGGAACTTTCTTTGATTATTAAGTTAGTAGGGAAAACTGTTAGTTACAAAACCTTATTAGGAAGAATCAATGTGCTATGGAAACCAAGTGGTGCCCTAGATTTGATTGACATAGGTAATGCTTTTTACATTGCAAAGTTTAGTTTACAGGAGGATTACCAGAGAGTTCTTACAGATGGGCCATGGATTATTTCTGATCACTATCTATCTGTAAGGAGGTGGGAACCGAATTTTAAAGCAGAGGAAGAGATACTGAAAAAATTGATAGTATGGGTGAGATTCCCAAGTGTGGCAATTGAATATTTTGATACTCGTTTCCTCCACAGATTGGGAAGTCGAGTAGGGAAAGTCATCAAAGTTGATGCCACTACAAAGCAAGCTTTGAGAGGTAAGTATGCCAGAGTATGTGTTGAAGTAGATATTACTAAACCATTATTATCAAAATTTAGGTTGAATAAACGGATACATCAGATTCTTTACGAGTCTATGCATTTGTTATGTTATTCTTGTGGGAAATTTGGACACCAAAAGGAGCAATGTTCAATGGTGCAACAGGTAGTGAATGTTGAATCAGAGGTTGTGCAGGAAGAGGTGGCTGCAAGATTAACTAAGTTGAAGGAAAAAGAGAAGGGTGTTTTGGCTCCAGATGACACTTACGGTCCTTGGATGCATGCTCAAAAGATGAAATTCAGAAAGGATAATCGAAGAGTTAGTGGCAGTGAATTTGGAACCGGAAACAGAGATCAGGGAAGGGGAAATTCCAATCCAACCCATGTTGGGAACGGAGCAGTTGGATCTACAACGGGATCTAGATTTGCAGCATTAATGACGGATGAACCTAATGAGATGGTCGTTGAGTCCCAAACCAACTCTGATGTTTCTAGAGTTCCGGAGACGATTAAAGTTGTGTCAAGAGAAAGGTCTCCACAAAGAGATCGAAGTCCAAGGGAGAATGCTCACTGTCATAAACCGATTAGCATAGGAGATAGTCAAGAAGTGCACAGCTTACAGGAAAACAAATTGGGACAGATACGAGGCAAGAATCAAACACTTTCCCAGGAGATCCATTGTGTGCAGAACTCTATCCAAAATAAAGCATCCCAAGAAAGTGTTCAAATAATGAGTTCGCAAGACAAATTAGGGGCAAAGGAGAATTTGAATCCTAATTTGCAATGGAATATGATGGTAAACCCTGCTACGGACAATCAAATGGAGGTGGAACAATTGTCTCTGAGAGGCGAATTGGGAAAACCTCCTGATGATATAATTAATAGAGATACTTCTGGAGGAGATGAGTTTTCTAATAAAGAATTAAATCACCCCTACGGGAGTGATGAGCATATGGATGATGATTGTTAATTTCTTCAAGTTTCCTATGAAGATTTTTGTTTGGAATTGCAGGGGAGCTGGTAGTAAAACATTTGTTACCACGCTGAATTTTTATAAAAAAATATATAATCCAGATTGTGTGATTATCATGGAACCTCGAATTAGTGGTTCTAGAGCGGATGGAGTCATTAAAAAACTCAGAGGGGCATTGAGCTTCAAGAGTGATGCTATTGGGATGTCTGGAGGAATTTGGTTTATATTATATAATGAGCAGTTTCAAGTGTCCTTACGTCAACGTCACAGTCAATTTCTGATTATGGATGTTTTTGATCAAAGTAATAGTAAACAGTGGAAGTTAGCAGCTATGTATGCTAGTCCCATCGAGTCTGAGCGTCGTCAAGGGTGGGAGGACATCCACACTTTCTTAAGCACATCTCAGACACCAACTCTTATTGCAGGTGATTTTAATGACATTCTGGACTCATCAGAGACTAGAGGTGGAGCTCCTGTGTCTATGAGAAGATGTTCTTTCTTTAGAGAGAACTTGAACCGCTGTAGCCTCGTTGATTTGGGCTTCTCAGGACCAAAATTCACCTGACGTGGTCCAAAGTGGAGAGGCTTTAGACGTGTATTCAGGCGGCTTGATAGCGGTTTGTGTACAATGGATTGGAGACTCTGGTATCCGGATGCTTTGGTGAAGGTACTTCCTAGAATTAAATCAGATCATCATCCTTTATTGATTGACATCCATCCTAGTAAGGGTCCTAGGCGATATCGTCCTTTTCGCATGGAAGCTATGTGGCTTACACATGACCAATTTGAAGAAGTGGTTCGGAAGGGGTGGAGTGAGACTTCCAGTTTATCAGAAGCTCTTGATTATTTGCAAGATAATTTGAAGGAATGGAATAAGAATTCATTTGGCAGATTAGACAGAGAGAAGCGTATACTTAATGCTCGTTTGGGAGGTATTCAGAAAAAACTAAATTCAGGATTGCCAAACCCTTTCCTAATAAGACTTGAAAAAGAGCTTTGGACTGATCTTGAGATAATCCTCTGTAGAGAGGAGATTATGTGGGCACAAAAATCCCGAAAAAATTGGATTATCCAAGGAGACAGGAATACTAAGTATTTTCATATTTCTATGGTTGTTCGAAGGCGAAGAAATAAGATCGAGGGACTTAGAAACAGTGATGGCGATTGGGTTCATGAGCCTAATTTGCTTAAACAACATGTCACAGATTATTTCAAAAACCTTTTTTCTGCAGACACTCAAGAGGTAATCCCTGTCTCTTCTAATCATATCTACCCAATCCTGGATGCAGACTGGCTTGCTATGTTAGGCTCAAATGTTTCTGACGATGAGATTTACAAGACTATCCAACAAATGGGCCCCTGGAAGGCCCCTGGACCAGATGGATTTCAAGCTGCTTTCTATCAGAAGACTTGGGCTATTACTGGAAAAGTTGTCTGCAATACCATTAAAGATGCTTTTGCAGGAAGAATGGATAGTAAGCTTAACGAAACTTTCATTACTTTAATTCCTAAAGTAGAGAATCCTGAGAAAATCACTCAGTTCAGGCCTATTTCTTTATGCAATGTTAGCTTTAAAATCTTAACAAAAGTCATTACTAATAGGCTGAAGGAATTCATGCCAAGTCTAGTATCCCCAAATCAGGTTAGCTTTGTGCCAGGGCGCTACATCTAGGAGAATATCATTATAGCGCAAGAAATTTTTCACTCAATGAGAAGTAGTAGCAGAAACGTCAAATATATGGCCATCAAAATTGATCTGGAAAAAGCCTATGATAGAATTCAGTGGGATTTTATTGCTGAGTCTCTAACTTTGGTCGGAGTACCCCAGAATCTCATTCAAGTTATTATGATGTGTGTGACAACTTCTAAATTGAATATTCTCTGGAATGGTGGATTGACAGAATTTTTCCAACCCTCAAGGGGGATCCGCCAGGGAGATCCGCTATCTCCTTACTTGTTTGTTTTATGTATGGAAAGATTGACGCATATTATCCAAGATTATGTTGATGCAGGAAGATGGATCCCCTTCAAATTCCGTAAAGATGGTAAAGGGATTTCCCACCTCATGTTTGCGGATGATGTAGTTCTTTTTGCTAAGGCATCTATGGAGCAAATTGGTAATATTAAAGATTGCTTGAATAAATTCTGCAGTGCTTCAGGAAGCCAAGTAAGTATGGAAAAAACTTGCCTCTACTTCTCAAAAAATGTAGGACAATTAAGAAGGAATATTGCTAGCACTAGTGGCTTTTCGATAACAGAAGATATCGGACGCTATCTAGGTGTGCCAATATGGAATGGAAGAATCAAAAAAGGAAATTACCATTATATTATTTCCAAAGTTAAGAATCGATTATCATCATGGAAAATAAACTCTTTGTCATTAGCAGGGCGAATTGTTTTGGCCAAATCTGTTTTGCAGGCGACTCCATACTACACTATGCAATCGATGAGTTTACCCAAGGGTGTACTTAGTGAGATTGAGAAAGCTACAAGATCCTTTGTTTGGGGAGATAGTTCACAGCATAGGAAAATCCATTTAGTAAGTTGGAAGGGCATGTGTCAAGCGAAGAAGAACGGCGGTTTAGGTTTCAAAAGTCTTCACAAAATGAATCGAGCTTTTATTATGAAATTAGCATGGGGGTACCTTCAACAAGATTCAATGTGGGCAACCATTTTGAATGAGAAATATGGCACAGGAAGGAGATCCCACCCTCTCAAATTTTCAGCTATTGACTCACCACTATGGAAGGCGATATCAAGAGAAGCTCCCACTGTACGCTATCATTGTAAAGTAGTTTTGGGTGATGGGAAACAAGCTTTATTTTGGAAGGACTGCTGGCTGGATCCTGATTACATTCTTGAAGATAAGGCATTCAATACTATCCCTGAATCCATGGTATGGAAAAATATTAGTTTGATGTATAGCAAGTTTGGAGGAACATGGCCCCCAAACCTTGATGACTGGCTACCGAATGACATAAGTCAGAAAATCCAGGAGTGTTTGCCACCATCAGAAGAAGCAGTAAAGGATAGATACATCTGGAAACTTTCATCTGATGGAAGATTTTCAATTAAATCTGCATATGAAGCTCTTGCTACTGAAGAGGGGACTCAACAAGATATTTATAGTTCAACATTTTGGGACAGGTGCTGGAAATTCAAGCTGCCTTCAAGATTATGCTCTTTTTTCTGGTTAGCAAGTTGAGAGAGACTGTTAACCAAGGCTCGTATGAAATACCTGCACTTACAAGATGAGGATCGTTGTGACTTTTGCCAAACTGAAATTGAAGATAATTTACATATATTTAGAGACTATTCTTTCGCCAAGGGTATTTGGCTTCAACTTGTGGCTCCTCTGAACAGGGATTGTTTCTTTGGTTGCTGCATGAAACAATGGTACGTTCTTAACACTTATGGTGATGCATCCAGATGGGCATTGGATTGGTCCGAGAATTTTGTTTGTGTTCTCTATTTCTTGTGGTTTTGGAGAAATAAAGATCATCATGATCCTGATTTTATTAGGCCAGGAAATGGACGGGTGGTTATTGAAGATTTCTATAACACAGTAAAAGAAGCATGGGTGTCATGCCAAGCTCCGTTGAGATTTCAATCTTCAAATGATAAAAAAGAAAGTTGGTGTAGACCACGAGAGGGTTGGTTCAAATGTAATACGGATGCTTCCTTCTACAATAAGAACAATTTTGCCCAATTGGGAGGAGTAATACGAGATCATGATGGCAATTTTAGAGGAGGCTTCTCTAAAAAGGTTATTTGTAGTGATGTGCTGGAGGCAGAACTGATGGCGATAAAAGAAGGGCTTCACATGTCACTTAATCTAGGGGCGTGGCCACTCCAAGTGGAATCAGATTCATTGCAAGCTATATCTCATTTGGAGCCAAATGGGAGTTTTCATGGAAAATATGGTGACATAATTTCCGCTATCCGGAAAAGCTACCACTCGCATGGACATGTTCGATTTACCCATGTGGGTAGGGAAGGAAATAATGTGAAACCCAGCCCTAACCTTGACCCGGAAACTTTGTTATTTGTAGGTCCAGTGACCCGAAGTAAAGTAAGAAGTCAGCTTTGGGTCATCCCAGTGGAGGACTTGGTGTCTGGCTTTGAATCCATGAGAGTTGATGATGAGGTTCTATTTATGGAAACTGAATCTTGATGAAGATCGGATTAGTTGATGGACTTGGAGTGCTCTCTATCATGGTTTGAAGGCATTTCTACCTATTAAGTAAGTCACTTGATATGTGTGCAATACCCCTTTAGGATTGGATTTGATCTGGGCCTTCAATTCCCTGTTTAGGAGTTGCTGAACTGATTGGTCGACTGGACCAGTCGACCAATCCACTCGACCAATGGGTTCTGTCTTTGGTAATTAAGTCTTGTTTGCTCTATTTAAGTCCAATCTCGAGTCTACTTCGTATTTTCTGCCTCCAAACTCTTTGGAACGAACCAAAGACCTCTGCAAGTCATCTCCCTTGCATCCTTGGTGTTTATCTTGACGGATCTTCGTCAAAACTCTTCCTCTTGCTTCAAAGGTATGTCTACACTCTCTTCTTCTCCTCCATCTCTGTTTTTCTTTCCTTTTTGAGTTGAGACAGTAGAGGAGATGCTGCATTCTCTGTTGCAAACATCTCTGGACTTGTCTCTCATGGTCTTCCTAAGGATTAATGGCTAATGCAATGATCTTAACCATGATCATTGCAAGCTTTTGAAGGAATCATGATCAAATCATGATCTTGTCTTTGTTCATCTTTTGATTTAAATTCTGATATTCTTAGATCTACTATATTGATCATATTAGTAGTTAATTGCTGTGTTTTCTTTACATGATCCATGATCTATCAATCTCTAGTTGTTTCTCTTCTACCATACCATGCTTTCTTCATGAATCATGACAGTTACATCTATGGTAGGTTTTGTTTCCTTATTTAGATTTATGCTCTTAGGTCTATTTTCTTGAAGATCTAAGTATGCCTTCCATGATATCTTTATCTGAATCAATGATTCATTCTCCTATTGTTCTTGTCTATGATATCTATCTTGAATTCTTCAAGAACCATGATTGATCTAATTATGGTAACTTTTTGTTTCCTAATTTGTAACTTGAAGACTTGATTCGATTAGTGTTTTGAGGTCCTCTATATGTTAGGATACTACTAATGTAGTTTACCCCTTGTTTAGTACCCTTTTGAACCACCAAATTCGGATCTTATTTCTTAAAACTCTGATTTTGAAGGCCACTGTCTTCATTGGTCGATCGATTGGTCGATCAAGGATAGACCAATCCAATCGACCAATGAGTACAACAACTCCAGATTTGGTCTGTTTTGGATGTTTTGATATCTTTTCTGTTAGGGATCTTTCCTAATATGTTGTATACACTTGTTTAGGACCTTATTCTCAAGTTTGTAAAGATTTTACTTGATTTCTTAGGATTCCTTTGCAAGTTATAAAAGGTAAGGATGGTTACTTCTTTAACAACATAAATTGCATATCTTAGTTTCTATATTTGAATCTTGTTAATTTATTTCTTTAATTAGATTCTTATAATGTTATACTACTGTGGTACTGTCTTGATATCAGTAGCATTACTTATTTATATTGAATTGACTCATGTATGATTTACTTACCAGTTATATACAAGTTGATTGTAATTATTGATTTCTTTCCATATATGAAGTTACCATATATGTGATGTTATGAATTGATGCTTGTGTATGCTTAAGTATGGTTTGGAAAGGAGAGGTGTCCTTTTGACACTTCTGTCCTTGGACTACTACGGGAATATTATGGGATGTTTCCAAAGATGCCCTCTGGACACCTTCCTAAACTGTTGGATGACATATTTAGGACTCTCTAGTAGTGTTTGGCTAGGATGTCCCGTTATGTCAGACCTTAATCGGAGGGGTATTGAGACCGAACGACCCGTGGTAGCAATGGGGATTCATGGGCGCTCAAGACCGGTAACCAACCCGTGAGAGGACAGGAATCACATTGTGGGGGCCATTTATTGGTAGGGTTGCATATGGATAGACTTGGGCTCACGGGCGCTCAAGACTTGTAACCAACCCGTGAGAGGACGTGAGAGCTTCCCGTTTACCATATGTGGATGACCAATAGGGTTGATGAGTCCGTAGTCAGGGACTATGAGGACTCTAGTGTGAAGGATACCGGGAAAGGATCGTCAGGGACGAGGAATGGACGTATCTGGATCTGACTTGATGTAACTAAGTAGAAGACTTGCATTTGGCTAGGCTTAACCCTGACATGCGCCGGTACTTAGACCAATGGTGATGTGAGAGAGTGGTGACCTATACCCCCAGCCATGGAATGTCCCGAGGGATGCCGGACCCATTACCAACTGATGATGAGTGAATGAGACTTTCCTAAAGAAGTACGGTGCTATGACTTAAAGCATGTCTGCCATATTGTTTGTCTCATACCATATTGCATTTATGTTTGTTTTGTAATCCTGCCATTTATGTTATTATGGATTTAACGGCCTTACTGAGTTTCTTTGAAACTCATTCCTTTTTGTACAATGTTTGTTAGACTATTCTACAGGTTCTGAGTATCATGACTGCTCGTATGAAGAAGCGCAAGGAGAAGAGGCATATCTCCAGGAAGGTGATTGCGGTTACGACAATTACACTGAAGATCCCGCGAGTGGTTATGCTCCGTACGATGCTTAGTCCGACCATAGAGTGGAAGCGCCCTTGTGCCATTTATGAGATTCATACTTATAGGGATATTGTCTATAAGATTGAGAACAATTTAGTTACCTTTTGTACCTGCTATTGGGATTAGATTCTATCCTGTTTCTTCTCTTTTAGAACTACTTTTCCGCTGGTTGTAGAGTGGGATTTCGCCTCACTTTACTTATCTGATTTAGACACTCTGATTATATTTAGTACTCTGATTTATATATGATTCATTCTTTCCTTATTTGGATCTATGGTTTATCTTTCGCACATCGATTATTATTGTTCATGATTATGTTATTGTTTATGTGGGAGGTTGATTACTCGATACCTGATCTTTGGGCTGTGGATCACACTCTCGGGTATGCCAGATTGGGTACCGGCTGGGAGGATGTGACAGATTGGTATCAGAGCCCAAGGTTCGAGGAAATCCTAACCACAAAAGACAATAATCTGAACATTCCCGAGTCATAGATCCGAAATGACTCCTCTACTCTTAGAAGTGAATAATAGAACACTTGGATTAGAAACTTAACCTATGAAGCATAATAGAACATTTCCGAATAACATACCATAATTATACTTAAACAAATGTCACTAATGCAAATAAAAGAAAGGTGCATAATATACAATAATTAAGTGAAACAAAATGAACTTCATTAATTTCAAAAGCTTTTACAACGATTACATCTGAAATGCATAAATGAAAATCCTAGGGTACAGTCTATCTAGGTGATCTCCTCCGATCTCTCGTATGCTCCGAACTCCTCCGCTAGTTGAGTCACTTGATGCTCTATCCTATCCCGTCGTGACTCCATCCTCTCATACATCTGCTCTGTCCGACCTCCATCCTCTCTAGCATGGAAGTCATCAATCTCATCCGTGCCCCAAGATCCGAAGTCTCCGGAACCGCATGAGAAGGGCCACCCGCCTCGAAGTGTGATGAAGGAAACTCGTGATGCACCGGCCCAGCCTCGTGCATCTCTCAGATCGTCTCCGGCCCGATCATCACTATCGGGACCGATATCCTCTCCTCCATCCTCCGACTCCCGATCCTCATCCTCTGTCTCCTCATCATCCTCACCCTCCGGACCAGGTGATCTCTCAGACTGCTGCAGTCTCATCTGACAAATGGTCCGAGTCCCGATGACATATCCCTGTGAACCAGTGTCCACTAGTGTATCCTCGAAACTCACCCCGAAATGCCTGAAGATCAAGGTCAGTAGCCTCCCATAGCAAAGGTTCCGCATGCTAGGCCGCAGAACCAAGTCCAGCATGACCTGCTGAATGATGTAGGAAAGATCAATCTCGAAGCCCATGTAGATGCGGTAAATGACTAAGGCCTCCATCACTGTGACCCGATGGTGATGTCCGGCTTTCGGCATAATGTTTCGGCCGACTATGCAACCGATAATTCGTGCAGAATCTGTCATCCGTCCGCTGGTCCACGGAGTGAAGCATCGACGACTATCCTATAGTGTAGAGCATATCTCGCGTAGCTCATACCGCATCAGATAGCTGTCCAAATCTGCTCCCGCAGGTATCCACACACACTGCTGTGGATAGTAAGGAACCCGCAAGATCTCAGCCGTTGCTCGGGTGAAAAAGCGAATCCGAGTCCGGAAGACCCCGCTCCCGAGGACAAGTCTAAGTGGATGTCCTTGACCTCGAGCCTCCTCTCGTGTAAGTAAGGTTGCCGAAGAACAACCTCACTAGCTTCGGGTATACCGGCGAGCCTCCTCGGTGAAGAGATGTGTCCACCGCAACGTGTCGAATCTCTGCCGAATCCTAAAGACTCTGAGCTGGCGTAGGTGAAGCAGACGTCCCAGCTCGATGTTACAGTAACTGAAGTAGGCCTCGTACAAAAACTCGGCCTGAGGTGTGTCGAACATGTCTGGTCTCCAAACCTCCTGTCTAGGCTTTGAAGGAACCTGACCTCTGCCCCTAAGTGCCCCTACAATACGACTACGACCTCTACCTCGTCCTCGCCCTCCCCTCTGCATAGTGTGTATCTGTGGAAGAGACAAGAGACATTTCCAGTTAGTGCTACTTTAAGATTTGAGCCAAAAGGGTATTTTCGTAATTTTTCGAAAAATTTCAAATTTGGGGAAAATTTGATTTGAACATACTAGCATGTGCGCAATACTTGGAATTTCATGTCTATGAAGTTTGTTTGAAGAAAATCAATCGAAAACTTGAATTAAAGCGAAAAATTCAGCAAGAAGGAAAATTTGGGGATTTTGCAATTTAGGTCAAAATTGGATTTTTGAAAAGTTGAAATTGGTTAAATCAAATTTTATGGACCTATCTACATTATCACCTTGAGCATGTAGCATTTGATTTCGTGCGGAAATTTCAAGCGGTTTGTGAGAAAACGAAAATTTTCTAAAGTTAACAATTTCTGTACGAAAACGTTGCGAGATGAACACCAATATGTTAGAACTTGTTGTCTATGCATGGCATTGTGTTTGAAACCTAAGGAATATGTTTCTAAGTATTCCTAAGCATGATTTCTAGCATTGGATACAAGCAAAACATGGTTTTGTTGAAATGCAAGCATGAGAAGATGAAAATGGAAGTAAGAATGAAAGATTTACCTTGTTTGTGATGGTTGTGTGTTGAAGTGTTGTTGTTGAAGCACCAAAACACCTCAAGAGCACTTGGAAGAACCTTTGGAGACTTTCCCTAGAGCTCTCTCACCTTTGAAAGAGGATAAAATGAAGTTGGAATGTGGAAATGAGGCTTATAATGCGAATTTTCGCATTCTGTCTTGATTGGTTGACTGGGTCAGTCGACCAATCACTCGACCAATGGACACAGAGACCTCATTTTCTGCTGAATTTTTGGAAAATGTGATTTTTGCCTTATGGATTATTGTTTGATGACTATATGGATATATTTAAGCATGATTTAAGTTTTCAAATCATTTGGACTTGTGGTTTATGTTGAAACTTCGAAATTCGGTATTTTGATGTTCTCAGTTTTTGCAGAATGGTTACTTTGAGAAGTGGGCGTGGTGAATCCAGTCGTCAGGGAGGTGGTGAAATACCTCAGGGAGATGGTGAAATACCTCATGGGGGTGGTGAAATACCTCATGGAGGTGGTGAGATACCTAATGTTGATCAGGGTACCCATGAGATACCCGATGCCCCAAATGTTGGAAGCTTTCGTGATATTGCCAATATTATGAGCAATATGATGCAGCAGCAAGCAGCTCAGTTCAACCAGATGTTGGTGGGTTTCATGACTCTGCATAATGAGACTCGAACTGGTGCCAATGTGAATCCTCATGCCGCAGTCCTGAATGCGGGAGGTTTAGCTGAACTCCTCATACTCGCCTGATGGAGAGTTTTCTGAAGATGCAAGTACCCACTTTCGCTGGAGTTACCAAGGATCCCTTGTTTCTTAACAAGTGGCTTCGTGAGTTGGAGAAGGCTTTCTGACATCTGCAATGCTCGGAAGCTCGAAGATTCTGTTTGTCGAACGTGTTGCAACAAGAAGCCGATGCATGGTGGACCTCCACTCGGCCTGTTTTGGAAGGTTTGCATGTAGGAGTTGTAACTTGGGAGTTGTTCAAAGAAGCTTTTTGCTTGAATTATTTCCCCGAGGCGGTGAAAGATGCGAAGGAAGCTGAGTTTATGGTTCTCACACAAGGATCTTTGTCTGTGTTGGAGTACCAACAGAAGTTTGAGGAGCTTCATTTCTTTGCTTCGCATTCTCCGAAGGTCGATCTCGCCAAAGCGAAGAAGTTCTTCAAAGGACTGCGCCCTGCCATTAAAGCTTACCTCACAGTCCAGCCTATAGTGAGCTATGCTCAAGTGGTGCAGAACTCGAAGAAGTTGGAAGAAACAGAGAAGGAGAGTGCACGTATGCAAAGACCCTGGCAGCCAAGGAATCCTGGGTTGGTGGATCGTAATGATCGGCGTTTTGTGAGACCTACACCCTACCCCACTCCTACTTTTCAGCCTAGGAGTGTAGGTCAGAACTCGGGTTTTCAGCAGCCCGGCCAGTTTAGACAGTATGGCGAAAACCGACCACCAGTCAGTGCAAGTGCTAGGCCCGTGAATGCGAATCCTAGGCCTTTTGTTCGAAGCCCCCTGTTGCAGCTACCCCAGTTGGACCCAGCAATCCTGTTTGCTTTTACTGCAAGCAAGCTGGTCATTTCGCTCATGCCTGTCCGAAGTGGCCTGTCCAGCAGCCTGCTCCAGTGGTGAAGAGTGCTCCTACTCCTCCCTCTGGTAGAGTGTTCAGTATTCCAGTGCTGAGCAGGATCCAAGCCATGAAGTGATTACAGGTACATTGTTAGTTGCTTCTATTTCTGCATTTGTCTTATTTGATACGGGTGCATCTCATTCGTTCATGTCATCTCGCATTCATCAAGAAGACCGACCTAATCCCCGAGAAGTTGTCTAGTTGTTTATTGATTAGTACACCTACTGGTCCTGTTGTGAAACTAGATAAGGGGTTATCTAAATGTCCTGTGTTGATTGGTGAGAAGAACTTGGAAGCCAATTTTGTACTTCTTGATATGAAGGACTTCGATGTTATTTTGGGAATTGATTGGTTAACAGCCCACAAAGCTGTGTTTCTTTGTTCCTCAAAGAAGATTCAGTTCCATATTTGTGGAAGTCCGGTCTTAGAAATTCATGGTGAGAAGAGAAGGGTTTGTAAGAAGGTGCTGTCTGCACTGATGCAAGTCTATGCCCTAGTGGATGATGCTTCATCTGAAGGCAAGGGTAAAGTGGAGAAAAGAGTCGATGAAGTGAGGGTTGTCTGTGACTTTGTTGATGTCTTCCCTGATGATCTATCGGGAGTGCCTCCAGACAGGGATGTCGAGTTTTCTATTGATCTCGTCCCTGGTGCCGCTCCGGTATCTAAAGCTCGGTATAGGATGGCTCCTACTGAGTTGAAAGAGTTGCAAAACCAGTTGAATGAGCTCATTGATAGAGGTTTTGTACAACCTAGTGTATCACCTTGGGGAGCTCCGGTCTTGTTTGTCAAGAAGAAAGACGGTAGTATGCGCCTGTGCATCGACTACCATGAGTTGAATAAGTTGACTATCAAGAATAGATACCCGCTGCCCAGAATTGATGATCTCTTCGATCAGTTAAAAGGTGCAGTTGTGTTCTCAAAGATTGACTTAAGATCCGGATATCACCAATTGAAAGTGAAGTCTAGTGATATCTTCAAGACAGCTTTCCGAACACGGTATGGCCACTACGAGTTTAGGGTCATGCCTTTCGGATTGACCAATGCTCCTGCGGTGTTCATGGACCTCATGAACCGAGTATTTCACGATGTGCTTGATAAGTTTGTGATTGTGTTCATCGACGACATCTTGATCTATTCGAAGAGCAAAGAAGAGCATGCGAGCCATCTAAGTTTCACTTTGCAAAGATTGCGAGAAAAGAAGTTGTACGCCAAGTTTAGCAAGTGTGATTTCTGGTTTAAGAGAGTAGTATTCCTTGGCCATGTGGTTTCAGCCGAAGGTATTCGTGTCGATCCTGAAAAAGTCCAAGCTGTGGCTGATTGGGAAAGACCGGAGTCGGTAACGGAAATAAGAAGTTTTCTTGGATTGGCGGGTTACTACAGAAGGTTTATTGAGAACTTTTCTCGGCTGGCTGCTCCTATGACTAAGTTGACCAGGAAAGAAGAGAAGTTTGTTTGGTCTGACGCCTGTGAGAAAAATTTCCAAGAGTTGAAAGATAGATTGACAAGTGCCCCGGTTTTGACTATACCTGATAGTTCCGGTGGTATGACAGTTTTTACCGATGCGTCAAAGATTGGATTGGGTTGTGTACTGATGCAACATGGCAAGGTCGTAGCCTATGTTTCTCGGCAATTGAAAGATTATGAGCGGAATTACCCCACTCACGATCTAGAACTTGCCGCTGTTGTCTTTGCTTTGAAGATTTGGAGACATTACCTCTACGGTGAGAAGATTGCCATTTTCACGGATCATAAGAGTTTGAAATACTTCTTCACCCAAAAGGAGTTGAACATGAGACAAAGGAGATGGTTGGAACTAGTCTCTGATTATGATTGTGATATTCAGTATCACCCTGGGAAGGCAAACGTTGTTGCTGATGCTCTTAGTAGGAAGAACCAGAAGAAGACTTTGGATTTGAATGCTTTGAGTCTACCATTGTGGTCTTCTATTGGGAGCTTTGATTTGGAAATTGTCCCTGAGAATTCTGATTTTATTCTTTCTGCCATGACGGCAAGATCTGGCCTTAGAGATAAGATTGTTGCTCTGTAGAGTTCTGATCAAGAACTTCTGATCAAAGTTGAGAAGATTTCTTCGAATCCTGAGTCGGATCCCGACTTTGGTATATCCATGGATGGTGCTTTATTGTTTAGAGGAAGACTGTGCGTGCCTGTAAACGAAGAAATTAAAAAGGAAATATTGAAGGAAGCACACCAGTCAGTCTTTACTATACACCCGGGAAGCACCAAGATGTACAAGGACTTGAAGGAACATTTTTGGTGGATTGGTTTGAAGGCTGATGTCGATAATTTTGTTGCCAAGTGTGAGACTTGCCAACGTTTGAAAGCCGTTCGACAACCCCCATCTGGATTACTTTAACCCCTTCCTATTCCTAGTTGGAAGTGGGAGGATATCTCTATGGACTTTGTGACTAGCTTGCCTCGGACAAGTAAAGGCAATGACACCGCGTGGGTGATTGTTGATAGGTTGACCAAATCAGCCCACTTCATTCCTATGAAGATCACTCATACTCTGGATAAGCTAGCAAGGCTTTACGTGGATAATGTGGTTCACTTGCATGGCGTGCCATTGAGTATTGTTTCTGATCGTGATCCTAGGTTCACCTCAAGGTTTTGGAATAGTTTGCAGAAGGCCTTGGGAACCCAATTGAACTTGAGTACAGCTCATCATCCACAGTCTGATGGACAATCTGAGCGGACAATTCAGACATTGGAAGACATGCTCAGATCTTGTGTGGTGGATATGGGTGGTAATTGGGATGAACATCTAGCTTTGGTTGAGTTTGCCTATAACAACAGTTATCAAGCAACAATAGGCATGGCTCCATTCAAGGCTTTGTATGGAAGTACTTGTAGGACACCTTTGTACTGGACTGAGACAGGTGAAAGAAAAGTCTTAGGTCCTGAGATGATTGAAGCTACGAGTGCTATGGTAGATATGATAAGAGAAAAGATTAAGTCTGCTCACTCAAGACAGAAATCTTATGCTGATAATAGGAGGACCGATTTGGAATTTCAAGTTGGAGAGAAAGTTTTCTTGAAGGTTTCACCAATGAAGGGTGTGATGAGATTCAATGTTAAGGGAAAGCTTAGCCCTCGTTTCATTGGACCTTTCGAGATTTTGGAAAAGGTTGGGCCTGTTGCGTATCGATTAGCATTACCTCCGCCTCTTGCTGGTGTTCACAATGTGTTTCATATTTCGATGCTCCGGAAATACATAGAGAATCAGGAACACATTTTGCAGCAAGCACCTGAAGGACTTAGTGCTGATTTGACCTACGATGAAGAGCCGGCCGAAATCTTGGATAAGAAGGACAAGCAGCTGCGGAATCGCACCATCCCTTTGGTGAAGATTCGGTGGAAGAACCATACCCCTGAAGAAGCTTCTTGGGAGAAGGAAGAAGATATGAAGGAGAAGTTTCCTCATCTCTTTGGAAGCACAGGTACGCTTTCAATTTCGAGGACGAAATTTCTTTAAGGGGGGGAGAATGTGAAACCCAGCCCTAACCTTGACCCGGAAACTTTGTTATTTGTAGGTCCAGTGACCCGAAGTAAAGTAAGAAGTCAGCTTTGGGCCATCCCAGTGGCGGACTTGGTGTCTGGCTTTGAATCCATGAGAGTTGATGATGAGGTTCTATTTATGGAAACTGAATCTTGATGAAGATCGGATTAGTTGATGGACTTAGAGTGCTCTCTATCATGGTTTGAAGGCATTTCTACCTAATAGGTAAGTCACTTGATATGTGTGCAAAACCCCTTTAGGATTGGATTTGATCTGGGCCTTCAATTCCCTGTTTAGGAGTTGCTAAACTGATTGGTCGACTGGACCAGTCGACCAATCCCCTCGACCAATGGGTTCTGTCTTTGGTAATTAGGTCTTGTTTGCTCTATTTAAGTCCAATCTCGAGTCTACTTCATATTTTCTGCCTCCAAACTCTTTGGAACAAACCAAAGACGCAAGTCATCTCCCTTGCATCCTTGGTGTTTATCTTGACGGATCTTCGTCAAAACTCTTCCTCTTGCATCAAAGGTATGTCTACACTCTCTTCTTCTCCTCCATCTCTGTTTTTCTTTCCTTTTTTGAGTTGAGACAGTAGAGGAGATGCTGCATTCTCTGTTGCAAACATCTCTGGACTTGTCTCTCATGATCTTCCTAAGGATGAATGGCTAATGCAATTATCTTAACCATGATCATTGCAAGCTTTTGAAGGAATCATGATCAAATCATGATCTTGTCTTTGTTCATCTTTTGATTTTAATTTTGATCTTCTTAGATCTACTATATTGATCATATTAGTAGTCAATTGCTGTGTTTTCTTTACATGATCCATGATCTATCAATCTCTAGTTGTTTCTCTTCTACCATACCATGCTTTCTTCATGAATCATGACAATTACATCTATGGTAGGTTTTGTTTCCTTATTTAGATTTATGCTCTTAGGTCTATTTTCTTGAAGATCTAAGTATGCCTTCCATGATATCTTTATCTGAATCAATGATTCATTCTCCTATTGTTCTTGTCTATGATTTCTATCTTGAATTCTTCAAGAACCATGATTGATCTAATTATGGTAACTTTTTGTTTCCTAATTTGTAACTTGAAGACTTGATTCGATTAGTGTTTTGAGGTCCTCTATATGTTAGGATACTACTAATGTAGTTTACCCCTTGTTTAGTACCCTTTTGAACCACCAAATTCGGATCTTATTTCTTAAAACTCTGATTTTGAAGGCCACTGTCTTCATTGGTCGACCGATTGGTCGATCAAGGGCGATAGACCAATCCAATCGACCAATGAGTACAAAGAACTCCAGATTTGGTCTGTTTTGGATGTTTTGATATCTTTTCTGTTAGGGATCTTTCCTAATATGTTGTATACACTTGTTTAGGACCTTCTTCTCAAGTTTGTCAAGATCTTACTTGATTTCTTAGGATTCCTTTGCAAGTTATAAAAGGTAAGGATGGTTACTTCTTTAACAACATAAATTGCATATCTTAGTTTCTATATTTGAATCTTGTTAATTTATTTCTTTAATTAGATTCTTATAATGTTATACTACTGTGGTATTGTCTTGATATCAGTAGCATTACTTATTTATATTGAATTGACTCATGTATGATTTACTTACCAGTTATATACAAGTTGATTGTAATTATTGATTTCTTTCCATATATGAAGTTACCATATATGTGATGTTATGAATTGATGCTTGTGTATGCTTAAGTATGGTTTGGAAAGGAGAGGTGTCCTTTTGACACTTCTGTCCTTGGACTACTACGGGAATATTATGGGATGTTTCCGAAGATGCCCTCTGGACACCTTCCTAAACTGTTGGATG